>NC_083621.1:28330437-28547937 GCF_963584025.1 Labrus mixtus | reverse complement strand
TGTAACTACACTGCTTCAAAATCATTTGATAACACAAACAATATATTTTAGGGAATGATGTGAGGAAGTGGAGCTGTGTCTCTACCTGCTGTGTCACAGTGAGAGCAGAGTCTGTCCACCGCCGCCCGGTACAATTGTTTACAGTGCTCAGATAATCTGCAAATGTGTCCTCTCTATTTAAGGATTGACTCCGTGTTTGAGTCTTTTCCTTCCAATATTTCATGTCGTTTTGTTTTTGATAGTTTGATTTGGTCTAATCGGAGCCAGTGTTGTCCTGAGGCGCTCCTGGCTGATGGATATGATTCTTAATCTCTCCCTCTCTCTCCCTCCCTGTCTCTCTCTCTTTGTATTGACCCGCGGCTTCTCCAGGATTTCTGCAACCCATGAAAAGCTGTCACATTAGGCCCCTCCTCCACAGCTTCAGCCAACACTGTGATATTTCCAACAAAATTTTTTGTGCCTTTAATGGAGAGATAGGACAGTGAGAGAGGGAGAGAGAGAGAGTGGGGAATGACATGCAGGAAAGGATCGTTCTCAGGATCGTTGGAGGATGGCCTACCTGAATGCCCCCCACAGGCCGTCTGCTCAGAGGACTAAAGCCTCTGTACATTAAGCACATAATCTAATCACTAGCCTACCAGCGCCCCTCAATGCCACACATTTAAAAAGAATAAAATCTCTTTTAATTATCGACATTATTGTAAAGTACTGAAGCTGTCAAAGAAAGGTGCATAAGTGAAGAAGTTCAGTCCACAAGGGGGCAGTCTTGGTTCACGGTTGGATTACGTGTTGGAAAAACGCAGAAGAAAAACGAGGCTATGAGAGCCGATGGAGCACAGTGTGATGTTACCAGAAACCATACTGGGCTGTGTTGAATATTATTGAGAAAGTTTATACTGCATGGTGACGGCCTATAGAGCCCCTTCCTCTATTGGGGCCCTGGATATTCAGTCCTACCCTGACCCCCCCTGTGACGCCCCTGGATGGGCTAAATGTTAAATATGCAGCGCTGATATTCAGAACAACATCCTGACCTTGAGTGTGTTATTACTTTTACTCAACCGTGCTAAAACCATTAAATGAAAGAACAAAACAAAAACTAGTCCCATATCTTCACTTAAACACAAACATTTGCATGCACTCTGCTACTTTGACTGTTTCCATGGTTACCACTGGGCAGCTTTGATTTGTGTACATTTACCTGTAAGTTTTAACTCGTCATGCAGAGTGTTTAAAAAAGAGTCTGCTTCATGATTCTGAGGTGGATCAATCGGGACTAACTCTTGACTTACAGTATTCAGAACGCCTGCTGGCCCAGGCGGAGGGATACACAGAGTGAACAGTCCCAGTGATGCTGCAGATCACTCGGTCAGGACTAACTGATGCATTTAAAATAATCAGGGAATATTTGTTTTATAAACATGTGTGTTTTATGTGTTCTATTGTCAGGACTGGCGCTGCTGACGGAGGACTGACAGGGTGCATTATGGGTAAGACGATCACAAGAAAAGGAAGTCCAAATTTTCACACCCCTCCGCCCCCCTCCTGCCTGTGGCCCCTGGTGCAGTGCTGCATCTCTGGTCAGTTGGTAGTCTGAGATGAAGCACTGTAGCTCGGGACGCAGGACCAAAACCTTCACCAGATGAACACGTGTCCAGGTCTCCGAGAGTCCACCTGAGATGGGTCTCTCAGAGGACACAGTTTATCTTTATTCTGTTAAACATTTTATCAACATTATTTGTGAATGTTCTGCGAGTAAAGATGAACTTCAATAGAGTTTGATGAATAATTAAATATGTTCAGATCAACGATGATGCAGAAGAGAGATCCTCCTCTCTCCTAGGGTCCAGTTTTCCCAGGAATCCCTTGACCAATCAGAAACGGGGATTCCTGGAAATACTGTTCTTGGGGGCGGGGCTTTTCAGCAGCTCAGCTTCAACCTGTTACTGTGTGCAGTATGGTCGTATTATTGTGCGTTTGTGTAATGCCACATGTCTGTTGTGTGAGTGTACGATTATTGACGAGTTGTTAATATTAAACAAAAGTAAAAATGTTCATGTTGTGATTATTTACAAACTGCAGAGAAACAAAAACAGGTCAGAACATCATTGAGTCCTGATTTCAGAGTAAAGTCCAGAATTAATTTGTAGATAAGGAAGCAATCTTTAAAATCACCGTCTTCACATCCAGTTGAGGGAACACTTAAATAGTGCTTTCAAACTCCAGAGGAGGAGCTGCATGTGTGAACGCAGACAGCTAAATTTCCCCCTCAGACTTCACCTGGAGTTTCTCCTCCAGGCTCCTCGTATTTTTTCACTGCTGAAAGTCCCAGTGAGCTGATGTGAGAAGGCAGCAGGATATAATCAGGAGACTTCACCTCGAGTCAGTGGGAGGAGGGGGGAGTGATGTCTGCAGAGGCGCTGCTTGTCAACAGGCAGGGCAGGCAGCTGCTTGGGGCCCGGGGCAAGTAGGGTTGATAAACTTAAAAACCACAGCAGCGGCTCAAAATGTGCAAATTCTGCAATGACAGTAGGAAACCTCCCTAAGAGGGCCCCATCTTACAGCACTAACTCATAATAGTAAATGAATGAATAATGCTGGTCCAGCCCTAAATAAGGTGGAGAGACACTTTAAAAACACAGCTTCTGATAAGAATGATTGTTGGTGTCAGATTATTTATTACATAATGGGGATAAAACACTGTTTGGAGGGGCCCCCTGTACATCTCTGCCTTGGGCCCCAACAGACTCCAGAATCACCACTGACTGTCTGCATGCCACCTCTACCATCTCCGTGCTCTAATGAACCTGCTGCATTATGTTTCTTGTTTTGCAGTATGTTCTTCTCCACTCTTTAGTTCATGTTGTGGTTCTGTTCAACTACACGTAGCATTGATACAAACACACATATTCTCATTATGGCGTCGTGTAGAGGACTCTGTCGTTTCATGCACTACTTTCACGTCAATGTTTTTTTCAAGTCATGTCTTGCCTCAGGAGACCCCCCCCCCCCCTTTGTGGGACAACAAAGAGAATCTGAATCAGAATGAAAAAGTCAGCAAACTCTAACATGTATTGATAACATTAATTAATCAAAGACATTAAGTCAATAATCTAAAACATTAAATAAATAATCTAAAACATTAAATCAATAATCTAAAACATTTAGTAATCAATAACGGGAACAGAGACAAACCGACAGTTCTGATATTTGACCACAGGGTGAAGCTGTTTCCTCCTCTGTTAACAGACACATTTTTAATGAGACAGCTCAGCAGAACAGGAGCGAGCTGAGGCAGGTGTGTCCACAGAGCTCCGCCCACACACAGGTGAGGAGGAGGAGGAATCACTGTGACTCTAAATACATCACACGTATTACACGTGTATTTAAACTGTTCTACATTTTGTGCTTAAACTGTCAAAAAAAAAAAAAAAAAAAAAAATTGAGAAAGAATCAAAATTTTTTGACCGTCAGATGTTTTGCATCGTCTGAGCTACAAAACATTTGAGGGAAGCAGCAAACTGCAGAGTCAAGCATTAAATGAATCTGATTGGATGAAAAATATCAGCGATTTGGGTCACGGTGTTTCAGGGACGAGTTGGTGGTGGGTCCTAATGCTAGACGAGGGTCAAACCACTGCTCTAAAAGGCTGAAGGTACTCATATCGACAGATGATGGATGATGTCCGGCTAAACACTGAACAGCAGATCAGAACAAAACTGTGATTTTAGATATTTCTGTCCTTGTGATTAAACACAAAGTTTGATGTTTTATTGTTCCGAGTCTCAAACAAAAACAATCTGATCTTAAAGCCAGTTTCCACCAAAGGTCCCCAGAACTAAAACGTTCAGGGGCTTCTCTTCGAGGAACTAAAAGGTTCCTGTGGCCCAAAGTTGTCAGCGTTTCCACCGCAGTCCCGGGAAGATTATGTAAATCAGGCTGTATGACTTTGCAAATGGTGTCATTGATCAACAATGGAAAGGAGACGAGTACTGTGTTTAGTGTGTCATTACAGGAAAGAGGACTCTAATAAAATGTTCGAAGAATTAACAGATACCTCACTCCCTAAGAAACACTTTTTGTGCACGGTGCTGTATAATACCTGGAGCTTCACATCGTTATATGCTGTGCCAGGTGCTGTATAATACCTGGAGAGCTTCCCATTGTGTTTTAATAAGTGGAGTCCGGAGGTGCAAGTTCTGTCATGTTTTTATTGGTATTTTTGGAGAAGACCATAGGTTTTACAACAGATTTAATAATAATTGAGAGCTCTAAAGAGAGAGGGAGAGTCATTCTACCATCGACTGTTGCCATCGGCTGCTTATATTGTCAACAGGCAAACTCCTAATCACCATAGAAACAAAAGAAAACAAGAAAAAAATCCAACATTTCTGATTTTAGTAAAGAACATCCAGGATTGCATCATTCAATTATTCAGAAACAAAAGGGTTTAACATGTCTTACATTTGGGGAGGAGGGTGGGGGGGTCATTGAGGAAGGAGAGAGAAACAGGGAGGGTGTCAGCTGTCTTTCTTCTTACCTCAGTCTCCATAGAAACCAAACAGACACTTGGGGGAGGAGGGAGACAGGATGGAGGGGAGAGGAGGGTGAGTGTTTGTCTGAGGGGAGGGTCTGGGGGCAGGGTTCAGGGGGCTACAGCCTCCACATCCAAAAACAACCTGCCTCTCACTGTGTTTGTTTGGAGTGCAGATTTCTTTATTTACAGGTGAACGTTTCAGCACACACATCGACACACACGCCGTCTGCCGCTCAGCCAGGAAGAGACACCTGTTGGTCCTGGTCACCAACACTGCTGCACCTCTGCTCAGGGGGGGGTGGGGTTTTTGGGGGGAGGGGGCGGGGTGGGTGGAGTCACACCTCAGAAACCTGCAGAGGCAGAAAAACATGATCAGAATCACAAGTGACATTCAAAGCCTGAGAAAGTTGCAGACACAGAATCACAGATCAGTCCCCTGAGTCTGAAACCTGCAGAAACACGGGGGGAGGAAGAGGACGAAGAAGAGGTCAGAGGTTAAGAAGAAAACAGGCGCGCAGGAAAAGAGTGAAACAGCTAGAGGTGTGAAAAGCAGCATAGTTCTGGTTTGGAAACACCGATACTGAAGGTGGAGTTTCACTGCAGTCCACTGATTGATCAGAGAGGACTGTCAATCACTGGAGAAGCTACAGAGCCCCGCCCACCTGTCAGTTACACACACACATTTAAATACCTGACTGACAGCAGGAACTTTATGAAAAGTGGTTTCATATTTGTGTCTGAATGTGTGAATGAATCCAACATCACGCCTCTGTAAGCCCCGCCCCCTGAGAGCAGGTTCTCTCTCCAGTCAAGTACTCTTACCCGTGTTTACACCTCACAAAAACGGAAGGTTTTAAAAACAGGTCCCATAGTGCAAAGTTTTGAAAACAGCACCGTGTACACTGTTTCAAGAAGGAACGGCGGTTTAACAGTGGCCTTACGCACATGTGCGTTACCACACAAAGGCTGGGCGCGAGTAAATGGACGACTATAACGATGGCGGACTCCTGAGTTGTGTTTGTGCTGCTCACTCTGTTGACATTTATTTGAAATTGACTTTTGGTAGTTTAAGGTCACTTGGAGTATCAACCCCAACTCATCGTCCGTCCACACAAACATTCTTGTCTTCGCTATTTTCTGTACATTAACACCTCGCCGCTCTGTAGAAGAGTGTGTGTGAATGCGCGTGATGTTTCATTACAAAGTCACACTGCCACCTACTGGCCTGGCATGTGTACGACAGCGTTTATAGTCGTTATTGCAGAGCTGTGTGCACCGTGGATGAACTTTAAGACCTCGTTTTCAGAGGATTGTTGACGTGTAAATGTGACCTAAGGTCAGAAGAGATGACCGTGTGTGTGTGTGATGTATGTAGGACAATTCTTGACTTAAGCCAATGTAATGCAGCTCAGTTGAACAGCGACACCTGCTGGTTAAACATGGAAACACTAAAAAGCGGACTATAGTTTTACACTTCATACGCCCGAATATGAAGAGCTAATGCTAACAAACATGCTAACTCTGAGCATCATTTTAAACACACCGCTCTCAGTCATGTTGAATCAAGTTAATAGTCACATTTAAATCTACTGTCAGCCTCCTCCATGCTAACCACAGAACAATGTACCCGTGTACCTGTTACATAAAGCGGAGGTGTACTGAAGAGGCCAACTTTAACAGCTGAAGGAATGACGTCAGTAACACACACACACACACACACACACACACACACACACACACACACACACACACACACACACACACACACACACACACACACACACACACACACACACACACACACACACACACACACACACACACACACACACACACACACACACACACACACACACACACACACACACACACACACACACACACACACACACACACACACACACACACACACACACACACACACACACAGGCTGTTTCAGACAGAAACTCTGTGTGTATACAGGACATGCCTGAACTTCTTTAATGAGTGTTTGGCCTCAGGAGGGTTTCAATGGGTGAGGTTCCTCCTGACACCAAACACACATACTCACAGATATCTGATATAGACCTCTCCTGTGACGTTTATGGTGCTGATTTAGACGTTCAGGGATGCTTCTTGTAAACGTGGTTGTCTGAGGTACTTGTCAATATGCTCGGCCTCTTTATTGAGAAAGAGTGCAGGTACAGAAGCTAGGCTGTACATCGCTTCAGACGATGTAAGTGATGTGAGTGTACGCTGTGTTTAGAAATTATTCAGCAAGCCACTTTATTTTTAAATTACACACACGTTCCTCCGCCTGCAGCGCACCCTTCAACTCTTTGATTCTGTGGACTTCCAAACAGGACAGGCTGTTAGACAACGGGTTGAATCAAACTAACAGCACAACGACAAAATCGGCCTGATTCTATAGTTTCCTATTGGAGGGTCCAAACTGCCAGCGAGTGATGCAGCATGCCGTTTTTAACCCGACACCCTGTTTCTATATTCCTCTGTCGCGCAGACGGACGAAGAACGAGGAAGTAGGAGGCTCTACACGGCACAGACACTTTCTTTTCTGGTGGATAAGTGGAAAACATGTTTAGCTTTGACCAAGTCAACAGCTGATCTGATCAATACAAAGCACCACACTTCAGTCTGTCCACCTTCAAAATAAAAGCACCACACTTCAGTCTGTCCACCTTCAAAATAAAAGCACCACACTTCAGTCTGTCCACCTTCAAAATAAAAGCACCACACTTCAGTCTGTCCACCATCAAAATAAAAGCACCACACTTCAGTCTGTTCACCTTCAAAATAAAAGCACCACACTTCAGTTTGTCCACCGTCAAAATAAAAGCACCACACTTCAGTTTGTCCACCGTCAAAATAAAAGCACCACACTTCAGTCTGTCCACCGTCAAAATAAAAGCACCACACTTCAGTCTGTCCACCTTCAAAATAAAAGCACTAGATGTCATACGGTTTCCAACGGGGAACAGAAATTCACAGAGCAAAGAATTAAGATATTTAACGGATGCAGTGTGGACAGCGAGCGGGCCATAAGGGGCGATAATACGCGATATCCAACGTTCGTGTGCTGTTGGGACACGGCGTAAGAATAAGCGATTTTGACAACAACTATGACGTGCTGTTGAGGGGGAAACTGCAGGACAGGAGAGATCCAAAGTTACCTGGTGGTGTGGGTGTGTAAACGGTGAGCTCATATCCACAAACTGAGAGAGCTCTGAGTGGGACTTGGTAAAAACAGTCCTATGGGATTCTTCTGGTTCAGAGGATACCAGCGGCTCACACGTCTGCAGGTCTCACTATCCAGAGCTCGCTGCTTACTGAATGCTGGGGTTTTTTCCCACCTTCTAATTTATACTACCGGTAATTAAATTGAATAAACAAAAAACAGGAAAGCTGAATGGAAATATATTTTTAAAAGTATGTTTTTAGCTTAGCATGTTTTTTTATTGCATAATGAGTCAACCCCGTGAGCCACATGACACTACCTTATCAAAATGCACTGAGGAAAAGTGAGCGAGGACAAAAAGCCTACAGCCTTTACTGTGCAGTATATCAACCTGTTTGTTGATAAGGTTTGAATCATAACATCCTGTATAAAATACTGGGATGAAGACGATCCTGACCCACATGTTTAATGTGTGAAAACACCTCCGCTGTGTCATCATGAACCAGGATCTTCTACTACTTCCTCAGTGTGTTCTTCCAGTTTAAACACACCTGACCTACAATCTAACTTGACTGTGATCCTCCTCAGGACCCAGGGTCTTATTTACAACCCTTATGCAGCAGATGGGCCCAAAGAGGCGTATTAAACTCTGACACATTCCCACAAACATTTTGAGGGAACGTATCGATGCAGATGGTGAACTGAAGCAGTTTCTTTACTGATCATCATAAACATCCAATCAGAGTTATGTGTGCTTGTTAATATGTAAAATGATGAACATTACATAAAATTCTGCCTCACATTTCCCAGCGCTGTCTGAATGTGTAAGACACTTCTCCATGTGCGGCATCTGCGTGCAGGTTGTGTGCTCAGGGTTTTATAGATCTATTATTATTCCCATTATCTCGTTTTGTGCTTATGTACACGTTAAGACTGGATTCTATGCCGTTTTATAAATGAGACCCCAGGTCTGGACCAGGACCAACAGCTGTCTCCGAGTCTGCTTCAGGAGAAAACAAAAAGTTAATGTTGATGCTTTAATACAACATGTTTGCATTGAATAACTGAACTGTTTTACCAAAGAGAATATAAAGTCAGAGCGAGAAAGTGACACTGAGATGTGTCATGTTAGTTTGTGTGTCTCTGTGACACACACACACACACTCTATGTTTTCTCCATCTCATTTATAAGATTCACTAACAAACTAAGACACATGTCTACTAATCTGTCCTGCTGTCAGAACAGTCACCATATGTTAACGTCTCTCAGCTGTGACAACAAACAGAAACTCACAGCGCTCAGAGGAACACGGCTCACTGCAGATTATCTGACCATATTTATTTACTGATTTTTCAGGTGTAAACAGAACATCCATACTGGATGTTTCTTTAGCGACCGCCACTGAAATCTTCCCGAGTTGCTTAGTCATACACGTCCCTGTCAGACATGAGGGGTAGGTGGGTCTCAAGACTCGGGATATGATGCACTGCAGAAACCCAAAAATGGCTAACGAAGCAACAGAGTCTGCTCACATAATGACACTTTCTGTCTTATATCAACGCACCATGTAATCAGACTTCACACCTAGCATTAAAGAACATACTGGCGAGCAGAAAGAGTATGAAGCAGCTTCATTATATGATCAAGCTCCTGGCTCACTGATGTAAACGCCATCAAACCTCCTTCTGCTTTCACACATCAACTCACCTCGACATTTTACTACGGGGCTGGCTGTAAGGCCGGGGAGAAAAATGTGGCTATTTATGTTCACACATGCAGAGCTTTCTGATTGTTGTGCATGTCTGAAAACAAAACGAAAGAAAACTTATTTTTCTGTTTGTTCTCATATTTAAGATCAGAGCCTCCTCCAATCAGTGAGACAAGAGTTTATAGTTTACATTGCTGATGACAGGTAATCTAATCCTGTATGACTGAACACTGACATGTTGTCTTCTGTATGTAACACACTGAGCTGAGAGATGTCACAGAGTCAGTGTTTCCTTTTTAGTCCTGACACATTATTATTATTTATCAACACACAGGTAGCCTCCACCTGCGGTCCAGGTGTGTGACTACCCTCACACAGAGAGAACAGTAGAAAAGGTGAGGCAGTAGAGTTAGACAGACTGCAGCAGAGTTGCAGTGTGGGATTAAAGCAGAGAGCCCGTCGTCCAGCCCCAACACACCAACAGAAGAGCAAGGCAGCAAAGTTAGTAGTCAAATTCCCCAAGGACGTCTTTGCTTCTGCAAGACAGACCAATTGTGTCTGATTTTATTTGGATTTGTTTGAGTGTGCCTCCTCAGACTGATGAAGATGTTGGTCTTCATCATCCAGCAGGAATTGTACTTTTCCAATCAGCTGTTTTTTTTATTTATTTTTATAAGGGGGCACTGGGCTGTGGTCAGGGAGTCACACCATCCCTGATAGTCCTAAATACACAAATAAAACAAGCAATTGGTGTCTGTAAAACGTCGCTTGGCTGTTTGCTACTAACCTTTCATGTTAGGCTTGGGTTTGTCAGTTTGCTTGCCTGTGGGGGTTTGTGCCTGCTGGCCCTGGCCCCCGGAGGAGGCCCCCTGCTGGGCTGCTTTCTGTTTCAGCATGGTCCAGTCAAATGTGTAGTCATACTGGTGGTTCAGAGTCCTGAAACACACACACATATCAAACACAATGTTTACAACTATCAGCTGTTTGGAGGATGAGGTAGGGATCAAGGACAAGGAGCTGGAGATGCTGGAGACGGGGAGGGGAACTAGGAGAGAATAACAGGATCATAACATAAACAACTTTCAGTTTTTTTCAGCTGAAACATTTCATCACACAGACACACAGCAGCTGGGATGTACCTGAAGAGGATGCGGAACAGCTGGCGCAGGTACATGTAGTCTGGAGCCTCCTCGAAACGCAGGCCACGGCAGTAGTTCAGATACATGGCAAACTCTGCTGGGAAACCCTGGAACATGAATAAATATCATGAAGCAGAGTGTGTGTCAGGAGAGATACCTGTAATTCACCTGTTCTTACCTTACACAGGACCTCCACAGGGGTGGACATCTTCTTCTCCGAGATCTTCTCATACTTCTGCTTCTTTGTTGCAGCCTAAAACACGCGCACACAAAAACATTCACACATCACTGAATCAATAATAATAAAAACTACAATAATAAACATTTACACTTCAGAGGTAAGGAGACATGTGCTGGACAGGTGTGTGTCTCACCTTTAAACCCTGCCAGGGCAGACTGGTTCTGTTGAAGTACATCAGCACGTAGCCTAGTGACTCCATGTCGTCACGGCGACTGCACACAATAACACAGTGTAAGCTTTTCAGTAGACCAGCAGTCTAATCATGTGTGTAATGTTTTTTATTTGTCACAGGATGAAGTGAAACAGGTGGTGTTACAGGTGTGGCATACCTCTGTTCGATGCCCAGATGTGCGTTGATGGAGGCGTAGCGTGCAGTGCCGGTCAGGTTTTTGTCTTCTCTGTAGGGGATGTGCTGTCGTGTTCGGTTATCTCGGTACTTCTTCGCCAACCCAAAGTCAATAAGGAACAACTGAAAGAGAGAGAGACGACACAAGAGGGTTATCCTTCAGTCACACCGCACCAAAAACATTAAATATCACATCAACACACAAGTTTTATTCTTACACACATCATTTCACTGAGATCGTGTGCAGGAGAACCATCATTTCAACACAGGACTTAAACCTAACTCACAATTTAAACTGGGTGTTTCAATCACTTCCTCACTCGTCCTCTTTTAGTTGATGAACCATCCCCACAATGTGGTGTTATTGTTGCAGAAAGTTTGAACTAAATTGTCTTTTACTGTGATTTCTGTGTGCACCATAAGCAACCTGTTTTCTGTGAAAGATGCAAACTCTACATTTTGTAGAACACAAGAGTACCATCTTTGTTCCATTAATACTGTGTCAGGCTGCGACAGCTCAGTGTTTTGGTGAACAGGTTATAAGCCCCACCCCCCACACAACATTCATTCTACCTGTTAACTCTCTACCAACAACAGCATGACAGTGACAAACAGGGTCTGCTCAGTGAGCAGGGACCGGTCTAACACCTGATGTAACGAGGAGACCATCATCATACCATAGACCAGCTCAACAATGAGTGTGTGCGTTCTTTGTATGTGAAGAACAAAGACAGAAACCGCAGAGACTCCTGCAACAGCAGAGAGACACCACAGAATACCTGTGCACAGGTGACGTCACGGTGAAAAAAAACCAAACTGTGTTACTGTGTTAGAAGGAGGTGACTGATGTCTATAGACTTCACATAGATCAGTTCGATCTCTTCTTCATGAGATGAATGTTGAAACTGTGTGTCCAACAGGTAACGTCATAAAGAATGATAATGTTTTATATGAGGTGTCCTCATTAAAAAGATTATAAACGTGTCACACAGGTGTCCTCATGATTAAAGATGTATACAGGTGTCCTCGTTATTAAAGATGTATACAGGTGTCCTCATTATTGAAGATGTATACAGGTGTCCTCATGATTAAAGATACAGGTATCCTCATTATTAAAGATGAATACAGGTGTCCTCATTATTAAAGATGTATACAGGTGTCCTCATTATTAAAGATGTATACAGGTGTCCTCATTATTAAAGATGTATACAGGTGTGTATACAGGTGTCCTCATAATGAAGGGGGTCATAGATGTGTCTTACAGGTGTTGCCTGTAGTCTTGCCACAGTGAGTGTTGCATGTAAAAAACACCTGTTTATGAACACTGTATGTGCAGCACTGTGCCCAAAACATCCCTTCTAACAGCCTGTACTAAACCAATGTGTGGAGTCCAGACCTCAGTTCACCAGGCTACTTACTGCGCCACCTAGTGGGCTCAGTGGGTGCTGTTTATGGTCCCTTCACACAAACTGTCCTATTGAATTAATCTGTTATGTTATTTGTTAAAAGCAGACAAACCTCAAAACAAGCTACATGACACCTAAAGATTAACACTGCCCATCCCCTTAAACATGTTACAGTAACTGCGCTGCTTCAGGTAAATGTTCACCTGTCCTTAACCTACACCTGCAGGTATTATGATAAGTATGACCCGCTTATGAATTCAATTAATTGTAGAGCCGTCAGAAGTGTCTTTTTGTACGACTTCATGCAGCACAACAAAACATTTCAACAAAAATCAAACCCAGTTCAAATCTTAATAAAACACAAAAAAGTCACATCAATAAAGAATCTGATGTTTGTACAGCAGAAGCAGCAAGTGAGCGGGGAAGGCTAAGTCTTAGTGAGGAACCAGATGTTTAGTCTTAGTGTAACCCAACCCTGACCCCGTTACAGCAGGAGCTGGGTTTTTGTGATGCTAACTGCCGACCAGGTGCATGATGAAGCATGTGAGGCTAATGCTAAATGATGGTGAAGCACATGAAAGCCATGAAACATTAGTCTTGATTTACAGCTGAGCAGAGACATTAAAAACCAACAGTTATCATTAACTGCTCTGAAATCAGCTGTGAGTGATTGTGTGTGTGTGTGTGTGTGTGTGTGTGTGTGTTTCCAGGGAAGCAGGTGAGCAGGTGAGATGGAGGCAGGCACTGGGACACACACTGAACTGAAGCTCTTGTTATGGGTCTGTGTGTGTTTGTGCAGTTATTCACCTTATCAATAGAATAAACAGCAGAGACACTCATCACACAGACTCAATAAGAGTGTGTGTGTGTGTGTGTGTGTGTGTGTGTGTGTGTCTAACGGTACAGTTTGAATGATCTGACTGGCACACTGTTTGACACTTTCATGACACACTGATCTGAAACAACTCTTTTGATCTCATACACACCTTATCTAGACTTATCTGAGACTAAGTATAGAAACATTTTTTATAGAAACACTGTTCAATAGAATTCACTTTATATAAATAAATGTGTTATTAATTGTCTCTTGGCATTTTGATGTGTACTGCAGAGCTTCTTTCTCTCCGGATGTTTCTGTTATGTATCAATAAGTATGATTGATAAGTTTGATTAATGTTACACCATCAGATCAGTCGACAGAGTACAGTCTTACACTGACAGATCTCTGAGGGTTGTATCTCCTTTAATCTGAATCTCATTCTAGCTTCAGACAGACAGACAGACAGACGTGTCTAACATGTTGGTGAGGAACCATTAGAGGGACTGGGAGCATACAGAGACTTTATTTGCTGTCTTAGTCTGTGGTGGAGGTCTACACTGTCTGTGGGTTAGCTTTGGTGGGTGAAGGCTGGGTGCTGCTGGTCTGACTGGAAACCAGTGTGGTTAATATGACAGCGAAGCGACAGCTGCTGATGTGCACAGCTGGTGTTGTGGTAAAGTCACACCTGGTTTAATCCTGAGAAAGGTGGATCCTGAGAAGAGCTAACAGCCAAGCTTCTTTTCCTCTTCCCCACTGACGAGTCATAACACTAGGGCACACAGTAGAGGGGAGGGGTCAAATCAACAGCCTCTGTCTGTCAGTCACATTAGCATCAGTCTGCTCCAGAGTCCCTCACCTGCACACACACCTGAGAGGACTCATGTGATCATCCAGAACAGAAGAAACCACAGACTGTAGTCCTCTCCTGTCAGGACGACACATGAACCTCCACGTCTGACTGTGACAGAGAGCCAGAGTGGGTGGGGGGGTGGGGGGCATGGCTGGCTTTTATCCATCAGCAGAAATACATTAATCATTAATATCTACAGACAGACAAAGCTCTAACAGGCCAGAAAACTTCACTTTTCTGTCTGCAGAACATGAACGCACACCTGCAGCTAAGGTGTGTTGACATGATTATTATTTTTACTTTAGAGTCGTTTACAGGCCGGCACAGACAGAGAGAGAGAGCTGCCGTCTGTGGTTAATCAAGATTGATACCGACACACAGGTAACAGACACTAATCACAGGTTTCATTTTTACTACAGGTGGGTTAGTACTGGAGGAAAATGTGAAATTTACTGTAACCTGAAACTATGCTCTTCAATTCTTTATCTGCATCAGTGAACACAAAGCTGCAGGAGAAACAGCATGTCTGACTGTAAACTTCACAGACTGTCTTAATGTAGCCTGAACATTAAAACCCTGAATAAACCTGTGTCACCTGTATATCACTGACACTTCCGAGTCTGTGAGCTGAGCAAATGCTAACGTAGCTGACATGAAACAGTAAAACTTTTTTTAATATCCAGCTTAATGTTTCTTCTAGTGTAAACTGAGATAAAGGAGAGTCAGACCGAGAGGCTGGGGTTGTCTGAGGAGTGTGAGATAATGAAAAACAATTTAGGAATGAAAAGTTAAATTTTCATACAGAACAAAGGAATCTGATTGGACATGAACCTATGCAGCACAGAGTTTGTTTGTTTAAAAGGGATTAAAAGTCAATATAGTCACAAGAACAAAGCATCAAAGTACAATCTGTCCAAACATGTGGACAAAGTACAACGTAGTACTCTTGTTGTTACACAGGTACATCAGAGGCTGCAGGAGAAAAGATCCAGAGCAGCAGCAGACTCAGTAAACATGCTGTCACAGCTCTGAGGTCTGATCCAGGATCAGATTTTAGGACTGAGAGGACACACCTGAAATGGAAAGAATTTTATTTTTTTTCTCCAACAGGTGCAGAGAGCAGCATAGCCCTGCGCTAAGCTAACATGCTATCACAGCATGGAGATGCTATGCTAACAGGGCTAAGAACGACGAAGACAGGAGACAACACAGCTTTCCAGCAGTATAGGTGTGTCTGTCAGTTAACAAAAACACAGCAGTGTGCTCTCTATGAATCCACGGATTAAGCTGTGACATAAACAGGTGTGTGTAAACAAGAAATCAAAACATCACTCTGACTAACTCTGTACTATCACGACCAGCTCTCATCAGGAGCTGCAGCTGACTTAAACACTGAGCAGGTGATTAAACATTCAAACACATCTGAGGTTATTGACTAACTGTTACACAGCAGTCTGTTATTACTCTTACAGTAACACAACTCATTCATATTTCACACCGACTCAAACACATCTCAGTGACAGTTTGATACCTATTTGAGTTTCATTCAAACTTCAATCTTTATTATCAAGATACAACCTGACCTAACCGTTTCTTCTGTTCACTCTTTAATTCTACAAGCCACTCAAGTGTAGATCCATCACAAGGCTTGATTCATGTGCCAGTGTATGAATCTAGAGTAAAACACAGGTGAGTCATGTTAATAGACTGTACTCATATAGCCCTTTTCTAGTCTTTTAACCACTCATCATACATTCACACACTGATCCCCAAACTGCTCCACGGTGTTATAGCCAGCAGAGTCTTGACGACCCGCTCTACCACTGAAGCACAGCCACCCCTGAATGTAAAATGATGAATGATTGCTGTATGCAGGCACACAGTCACACCTCCTCAAACAGTGATCTGTTAAACTAGTAAAGATACACACACATTCACACAGGTTGCATTGGAGCAGTCGGACCTGTTCAGGCACAGCTTGCTGCGTTGGGACTCGTTGTTTAAAACAAAGAGTCATTAAGGTGTGGCCTGAGTCATACCACATGAAAAAGTTTCTGAGTGTCTGACGTGTACCTCATCCTAAAAAAACACTTTCTAAAAGAAAGACAAACATGTCAGAGATTCCCAGAATCCAACAGTGTGGAGCCGCACTGTCACTCAATAAGAGTGCAGGCTGTTACCCAAAGACTCTTTCACTTATAACAGTCAGTTAATGTCTGAATGTAAATGTTTGAGTTGAGACAGGTGATGGTATTTAGTCACATCATGTGTGATTCACTGAACACTATACACATAAAGATCCTGACACATATACCAACAAAATAAATTGACTAGAGCAGGACTACAGTCGTACAAAAGTATGTCTCCACCTTAAGAAGAGCTAGACCAAAGCCTGACATTGGCCTGTCTACAGCCAGACTACTGACTGACTACAACCGCGACAGGTACAGCCAAACTGTCTGAAGGAACAGGTACAGTACAGGCAGACAGTCTGCAGGGACAGGTACAGGCAGACTGTCAGCAAGGAAAGGTACAGTACAGGCAGACAGTCTGCAGGGACAGGTACAGGCAGACAGTCTGCAGGGACAGGTACAGCCAGACCGTCAGCAGGGACAGGTACAGCCCGACCGTCAGCAGGGACAGGTACAGCCCGACCGTCAGCAGGGACAGGCACAAGTACAATGATCCGTCTGCAGACACAACCAGGATCATTTACCAGGATCGTCTGGTCTTTGGCAGGTGTTTCTCACCAGTAAAGGATTGTTCCCGTATCATCTTAACCAAAGGTTGTCCGTCTGCAAGGGCTTAACACTCGCGCACACAAACAAGCACGCACGAGTGCTTTTAAGGGGACTTCACACTACATACTTTGTCCAAAGGGGACGCCAAAGTTCAGACAAACTGAAAGATCCTCGTGGCTGCTTCAAATTAGATATCTAATGTGTGATAAAGACTGCAAAATCCTTTTGTTATACAACTCATCTTCTTTGTAACTGGAGCAGAGCAGCATTCTAGTACTAAATATACTGTAAAAAATGTCCTAAAACATCAAATATCACCAGAGGCTATAGTCCTGGTCACAGTCTCAGCCCTTTGCTGCATGTCATCCTCCCACTCTCTCCTCCTAACATTTCCTATCACTCTCAGTTGTCCAATAAAATAAAGGTTAAAATAGAGCTTCTGATTGCCTATTCCTTTTGAACAACCAAAACTCGAGATGAAATCTGATCTGATGGCTCTGATGACTGATCACAGCTGAAATAGATCAGAGATTAATTGTTTAATCAGTGAACAATAATAATGTGGTGTGTTTGAGCGAGTTTGAAACATCCAACTCTTTTGTGTTTCTTCTTTATCCTATTGTTTGTATTACGATCTCTACAGGATACATCTCCATACACTCACTCATTCATGTGGAGTCTTGATGTGTGCAGAACCTGTTTTCTATTTACCTTTAAATGTTGGTCTTTACAAACCAAAACACTCAAAGTGCAAAGATGAAAACCTGCTGAATCTCACACCTGAGTCTGCTTCATCTGTAAAGTGTGGTTAAAGGATTCGTTCAGAAAAAATGTACTAAAATATGTTCTGTTTGCTGCAGCATCACTCAAATACTTGTTGAAAAAAAATGGCAAGAAAGAAAATCCGGACATAAATACAAAGAAAAACAGTGGCTGTGTCCGCAACCACATACTGCTTACGTTGTGCTAGCTCGACCGTTAGCAACATACTATACTACTACATATTCAAGTATAAAAGTGTGTGGTTATGGACCCAGCCAGTGACTGTAGAAAAGTACTGCCTGTCTACAAAATGTAGGTCTGAGTACTTAATGTGTATTTGTGTGTTTTGAGACTCAGTTGTACCGGCAACACACTGAACATTGGTTATGAAAATGATTTGACATTATTGTGTACTTGTGTTAAAACAGCTTGTGCTACAGCAGCTGTGATTCAGAGTATTCTGGATCTGATAAGTGCGGAGAGCTCAGGTCTCTCAGGTGAGGACATTTGTATTCTGTAGAATGAAGTCACTAAAGTCTGACAGAGTTTCTATGTCAGATAATATGACACATGATGGACAGACAAAAAATAGAGTGTACTGTGGTGTCACCTCTTAAACAATGCTGTGACTTATTACCTGAATGTAGTTTAATATTTGGGCGTCAGCATGTGAGTAAAAAAAACAAACTTCACATGAAGCTGTTCTTTGAAACAATTTAAGATGTTTCAGTTTAATTGATTAGTGCTTTTAGACTGAAAAACCAGCAGACCTGCTCTCCGACATGGTTCTCTAAAGTTCTACCTGCAGAAACCAATCAGTGTATCAGAGATCAGAGTATCAGCGGAGAGCCAATCACGTTGCTCCTTTTTTTTTGCATTACTGTACTGCAGGTTAAAGTCAGATTATTAAAAACTGGAACATGAACTACGCAGTGTTAACATCTAACAGCACTCAGGATAACCTCAGGACTGCTGGGTTACCATGGTAACTATGCTACTTGTTTTAATAAGTCACATGGTGCAGGTGTTTAGCCTTACCTTGTTACAATGACGGCCGATGCCCATAAGGAAGTTGTCTGGTTTGATGTCTCTGTGGATGAAGTTCTTTGTGTGTACATATTCAATTCTGCTGATCATCTGAGGAAGAGGAGAATGTCAAAGGTTAGCATTTCATTTAATGATCATTATCACAGCCAGGGTCAGAAATTAACACCAGCCAAGGGCACAATGTGGGTTGATTTTCAGTTTGGCAGGCAATTTTAAAAGGGCTATCCTCCAGATGTTTATACCGTCAGTCATGTTGAAAACTATGCTGAGTATTAAGCTAGCTGGGGAACTAGCTGCAGCTACTTTTCACTGCTCCTTAGCTGTCGGCACGTCAGAGTACCACTGGTCATGATCTGGTCAAACGGTCAGTTCGACTTTTCTCTGTTTACTCACACAGAAACTTTACCACTGTAACATTCTCCCACAGCCTGCTGTAGTCTGTAAATGTCTCCACACACACACACTCTGTTTAAGAGCGCTGCATTGTAAACACTTTCGATACAGTGCACGCCAAATGTACACTCCACTTTTCAATTCCAACACGCGCCGGAGCACGAGCAGTCACATACACACGCATCCAATAATGGACAGTCTTCATGTGTTATAAAACATACACCGGTGGATGCAGGAGCAGTGCGAGAGGGGAGCAGTAGTTAATGTGGGACCCTGCTCACAGTTTTCTTCAAAAATATTTAGGTGGTCGTAGAACGACAATTTCAACCAAACGGAGAAGGTAGAAAAAGACAAGAAAACGAGCTGCACGACGCACAGTGCAGTGACTCCTTTCCAGCTGCCATCAAGAAATGCCTGATCAATTCAGGAAAGTTCATGTCATTTTGAGAGTTAATTCTAGCAAAATGAAAAAGCCCTGGACGCTGCTTAACGAGGGATCACTGTGACAGCAGAGGTGAAGTGATGCTATTCAAGTGGTAAACGGACGGGGCTGGGCATTTACAGTCATCTAAATCTCAGGTATTCACATTACCTCATGAAAAAGTACTCAGGATACAGACCGCTATGGGAGCACATCTCCAGTCAACGTTATTTTGTTATTAGCTTATCTGGACACACAAGGCTAATCTTCTTCGCTCTGGTATCATCACTAACAGGGCGAGCAAATGATGTGACATGAGACCGCCTGATGACTGTCTTCACTGGTTTCTCCATCTGCTTAAAGCTCATGTGGTTAAACATCGACCTGGTATTTCTATTAATGCACGTTTAACTCCACTTACATTGCACTGCACGTTATGGTAGTCCTGTTTTGTAAATGTGCTTTCATCTTTGGAGTATTAATGTTTCTAATGTAAAGTCTAACATGGACTTTGTGTCATGTGTGTGTTACCTGGTCTGCCAGCATGAGGACCGTCTTCATGGTGAAGCGACGGGAGCAGAAGTTGAACAGATCCTCCAGACTGGGTCCCAGCAGGTCCATCACTAGGACATTATAGTCCTTCTCCTGTCCATACCACCTGCACACACACACAGTTTATTATTAGGGTGGGGCTGGTCTGTGGAGGGATGGGAAGCAAACACACACGCTGACTGAACTAAATCTACGGATGTTACACTGCCTCCTATTTAATAAAAATTTAAAGGGGTTGTTTGATTGATATGTGACCGAAAACATCTGGAAACAACAAGAAGGCTGTAAGTGTCGCTCCTGGACTGGACTGGTTTATGTAGTTTATAACAAACAGGAAATGGAAGTCTTAACTCTCCTTATATCATGCCCAGTTGGTCAGGAGTCAAACAAAACAGTGTTTTAATCAACTTATCAATCCTTTAATATCACTGACAATAATCATATAGAACATAAAACATGTCACTATATAACTCTAAGGACTGTCTGTTTAAACGTAGCATAATATATTCTGACACTTCAGTTTTAGACCTCTGAAAACACATTAAAGAGTGTCACATATCCCACTCAGTTCAGCAGGATTTTTTGTGTTGTTCTCAGAAAACAATATTGTTTGGCACAGCAGGGTTTCAGGCAGGAAATGTGTACTAAGGCAAATCAAACAAACATGGAGGACAGCGAACATAACACAGAACGGGTCATTCAGGACTGAACCAGAAACATGGAACTGTTTACACAAGTCGGACCTGGGTCATGTACGATGAAAGAGGGGAATATACCCAGGGTATCTTTTTGGTTATTTGGCTTCACTAACCCTGACAACTGAGATCACACTGACAGTTCACATGAAGCTGTCAGAGTCTCTTGCAGCATTTTCACACAAAACGAGTGATGTCAAACTGAGCCGATACAATAAATAAAGTCCTGCACTAAGTTTGTGTCTGATAAGTACAAAGTGTTGTGCTTTGATCAGCCTGTTGTAGGATAACATCCAGTAAAGCACAATGTTTATATTTAATATGAAAATCTAACACAAATACTGAGTGTGTGCCAGCTTCTCTCCCCTCTCACGAGCAGATCAGAGATCTCTGATCAGCTAGTAGGCAGGTCAGGTGTTCAGCCAAAGTGAACATGGTGAGCTAACCAGATAAGTTGACCACCTTCGCAGTCCTGAATACCCTAAATTTACACCAATAACCACTTATCTTTGCTTTAACTAAGCTTTATTATGCAGACTCAAACACGATAAAGTCTTTTTAATGTTTTCTGACTTCACTTATTATGGAGAGAAAAAAAACATACCCCTGATGATTACTGATGTGATTATTGAGAGTCCATCTTATTTATGCCAAGCTCGAAACCAGCTTCTTCCTCTTACAAGCTTGTTAGATGTAAACAAATCCACTAAGCTCCTAAAACTCACTAACATCGTTTATCCAAACACACTTTAAGTCAGAGTTATAAAAAGTACAGCAAAGTAAGCAGACTCTTTTTATATCCCTTCTAAACTAGCTGATGTCACCCATGAGGAATACCAGTTATCACACTGTGCCCTTAGGATGGCTGTAGGGACAGGTAGGGCGTGGTGGGGGCGGCAGGGGTTTGTTTTGTTTATGTATTCTTCGTGTACAGTCCGAAAATATGACTAATTTCTACCTTTAAGTACAACAGATAAAAAGTGGGAATCACAACTCATCTGTGTAGTGAGTTTACCACTCAGGACTGAGGCCAGCAGTCACTCAAAGCTGCGGGGGTGACTACAGGGGGAGACACACAGAACGTCCAGAACAAAGTTTCTCAAAAGTAGGTAAAGTTAACAACAACTGAAGCGGAGTTATGAAGTTAAGAGAATGGTTATCAAAGCAGCATTTATCCGTATTAGGTTGCCGTCTAAGATCGATAAAGTAGTAGGACGCAGACAATTTCTTTGATGAAAAATAATTGGTATTAAAAATGTGTCTTATCTGGGTGCACATAGTTAAGCAGGTCACGCCCGATGTATGGAGGCTATAGTCCTCAAAGCAGGCGGCCCAGGTTGAATCAGGCCTGGGGCTCCTTTACTGCATGTCATCCCCCCTCTTAACTGAAAAATCACAAAACTATGTTGTCTCCAATAGCTGGAAGGCGTCAGCGGCAAGTCTAACCAGTCACTCGCATTTTAAAAGTACACTGCGTGCCTTTGTTGTCATTATAAATCATTTATCTTTCACCGTCGTTATGCTACTGCTCTGTGGGCCTTTGAATTGCACCCCAGGGAAAAATTATTTTTGAATTGAATAATTTTAGGTTTAAACCTTTAGAAATGCCTCTGAGCCTCAGTTTAACCAAATGCTGGTGTACTGAATCAATGTGCAGCATAATGACGTTTTTACTTTAATTAAAAAGAGATTTTAAGACAACACAGAGCTCAGTTTGTTAAAATAGTAAAGGTGTTATAACCTGAAACAGAGCATAAATCATGTATTCAACCAGCTGGGCTCTGATTGGTAAAGAACCGTTTATGAACTTTAATTCACAACCAACATATGGTTTAAAAATACATTAGAATATGACAGTTTATGTTTTACATCTAAATGTCTGTGTTGTACAGGTTAATGGAGCATTTCACCATATAAAGAACACCAATTTCTAGGGCTGGGGATCTTTGGGTGTCTGAAGAGTCGTTTTGATTTCCATTCTTTGGGTCATGATTCGATTGAGAACTGATTTAAAACGATTCTGGATCCATGGATTCAAAGTCTATTTTTGAATTAGTACATACTTCAGGATCTACTCCAGTCATCTGTGAGATTGGCTGAATTTCTTGCTGCTCCATTTGGCATTCTACTGAGTTAAAGAGGTAGCATTAGCACTTAGCAGGGAGTGACTGATTATCCAAAAAAAAAGAAGTTATGAATGTATTTAAAATCTCAGTAGCTAAGAATCTCGATTTTTACATAAATAACCCCCCCCCCCCCCCCCCCCAACCTCTACTAATTTCACACCCGAGTCTAGTTCTCCACAGGACGGATTCACCTGTTAGAGCAGTAGACACTGCAGGTGTAAGAAAGACAGGTTGTAGTCTGGGTGGGGGAGGGTCAGCAGGACCAGCAGGTTAAACAGGCTGCAACAACATGAAGCTAGTATAGCCAGTCTACAGACCCCAACACAGTCCCTGAATGCAGCATAGTGTGGCACTCCCTCATGATACATTCATGGTCCTCTGAGAAACTGTACTATGTTTATTATAACAGGTGATCATGTTATAACCTGCTTTAGTTTAACAGGTGATCATCATATTATAACCTGCTTTAATTTAACAGGTGATCATGTTTTAACCTGCTTTAATTTAACAGGTCGTCATGTTAGAACCTGCTTTAGTTTAACAGGTGATCATGTTTTAACCTGCTTTAATTTAACAGGTCGTCATGTTAGAACCTGCTTTAGTTTAACAGGTGATCATGTTTTAACTTGCTTTAGTTTAACAGGTGATCATGTTATAACCTGCAGACTAAAGCGACACCTCTTAATGTTCAAAAACAGGCCACACCTTAAACATCAGAGTTTTATCTAAGGTTATAAACGCTGACTCACATTCATTTATTACCAATCCATTCATACAAACACACACTACCTGCTGGCTCCACACACTAAGTCACAAATACACTGATCACCATGGACACACTAACACACTGAACACCATGGTAACACTTACACCATGTGTGTGTGTAGCTCAGTACACAGATCAGTAGTCATTGTGTGTCTCCCAGTGTCAGCTGTAGTGCAGGCTGTATATGGACTTGTTTTAGCATGTGCTGTTAGCCAGATATAGAACAGGGGGAAAATTAACACCACACACACTGTGTCTTTTCCCTCTGATGTAACACAGAGAGGGTGAACACTGTGACTTAGTAAGAAACAGTTTGTCTTCCAGTGTGGTCAGGCTGCAGTGTGTTTCCTTAAGAACAGGTCTGAACACTAATATTTACTCTTCGGTCACACCCTCAATCTGCTCACATGCTCATCATGAGTCACAGTTCAAACGATCTCTACACGTGTTGGGTTCTGAACATTGCCCTACCTGATATCAATCGTCTTTTAAGTTCATCAATAACTTTATATGAAGTATATTTTTTTTAATCAAAGCAAACTACTCCTGATCTGACTAACAATAATTCCATGGAGTTAACATTATACTGAAGCGGCGAAGCAGAGCATGCTGTACATGAGCTCCACGTACATGTTAAACTAAAGTCCTGACAGAGCTTCATGCAGCACAGGACCAACTACTAACAGCACACGGAGGATCAGGGAGAAAAACCAAAGCAGCTTTCTGATCAGCTGAAGGAGCAGAAAATAAACACAGCACAGACACAAATACACCATTCACAATATTTTCACGTCTTCCAACATTAACGCATGTACAACACTTCCCAAAGTCCGTCACAGAGACTCAGCAGCAGCACATCCGAGGTTACACCATGGGACATAATCATAGTCCTCATCCAATCACAGCAGCAGCATACTTTCAACACAGCTCCACCTCTCTGCACCCATTTCTCTATCAGCCCTGACAGAGGCAGAGTGACACACTTCAGTCTGAGACCGTACATTATCATGACACACACACACATTACAGCAAGCCCGACTCTCCCTACATAGATTAAAGACAAACAGGATCAGATTCGATTGTGATCACACCCAAACTGAACCATCAGTACGTCTACATGCATGGCTAAGTTGAGCTATGGTTACAGCTTGATTAGGCCATTGAATTGGACTACTACCCTTTTTCCAAGAGCATCTGGGGAGAATCGATTCATAGAGGGAAGTACTTCTGACTCCACTACAGTAGGAGGCCATATGCCTCCTCCTTTCAGCTAGTTACCACTCAACCTTCTTCAGGTTGACCTATTGCACCACATACCAAACAATTGACAAAGAAGTTAGCCCGTGGCAAACTGGTGGTATGTCAAACTATGAAAACATTGACAGCTACACAGCACTTTAAATTATGTGCGTACTGTACAGTATGTTGAAACCTCGGTCTTGTTTTCTTCCTAGCTTTCTTCTATGCATTTATGCTGTTCAACTTCTGGGAAGGAAAGGGAACTGTGGAGCACGCTCAGAAGGGTGAGGCCAGTTTTGGGCAGATTAAGATCTATACATGAAACGTCTCCCAACTGTATTACCAAGGAATGTTAGTCCGACTTTGAGCAATTCGACTTTAGTACCATGTCAGTCAGACTAACTTGTCTACAGTTTTAGTCACACTTACACAATAAATAAATTCATGTAAATTCATGTGAAGCATGCTTCTGTTTCAAGGGGGAATGTTTATCATCAACCACCTGCTATAAACCAAGCCCCCCCCCCCCCCCCCCACCCATCCAGATCAACTGATTATAGTAACCCTGCAGGATGATCTGAGGTTGTGAGAACATACACTCACACTTAGTGATTTAAACCCATCTGCATTGTTTTACTTCATTACCAGCACAGCTTTATAAACACTCACTCCAGCAGTAAAATACCTCTGACCACAAAATATTAAACAGAAATCCATTTCATCTTCTCAAACTGAATGTTTTGTTTTAACAGCTGAAAGCTTTACTGAACACTGTGGTACAAAGTCTGTGGTATCTGACAGTATAACAAGTATTTATTATTCAGTGTGTCCATTACAGTTTACCAAGTATATATTACAGTAGACTGTATATAGTACAGTGTATATCAATGTGTAGTTTTTAAAGTAGATTACACTGTATATTACAGTTTGCACAGTGCATAGTAACATGTACTGTGTGGATAATTCAGTGTACTGTGTGTTTATAATACAAGGTACTGTGTATACTGTACTGTTTGTATAGTGAAGTGTAATGTTCATGTATGGTACAGTGTGCTGTGCGTGTATAGTGCAGTACACACTGTAAGTAGGCCACAGCTTCTCTGTCCATCTGAACTATAGTTTAACTCCAGCTCACATTAAGCAGTTACTTTAAACAGCTCACTATCACAAAATGTCCTATCAGGCACAATGTCAGAGTGAACATTTATCAGGGAAGAGACCCGCCGTGAACGCAGCCTCCTCCTGGGCTGAGATTGTTGTTTTCTCCGCTGAGCCCCGCCGCCATTTTCTCTGACAAGCAGCCATGTTGGAGCTAACACAACAAAGAGGAGCGGCCATTTCCAGAGACGAGCTGTGTTCATCTGCAAAAACAGCTGCTGCTCACTTAAACAGCACATCTGGTCTCTGGGTCACAGCTACACTGACATGTGGAGTTAAAAACACGACGACGTGTTTCACCGAGAGCAGAAAACACAGCGTTACAAGGCAGATTAACAAATGTCAGACAGATTAGCAGGCCTGACGTAAAGCCCCGCACGGCTGCTGGTCGCATTTCTCCTAAACAAACTTTAAGTCACAAGCAGAAACCAACGCGTCACTGTGTCGTCTGTCTGGAATAACACTGCATTTGTCACACACACATTCACCCCCTACGAATGATTGAACAGGTTGTTCGTCTTACCTGATATGCGGGATCCCGACTCCTCCCTGCAGGATTTTGTACAGTTTGCTTTCATACAACAGCTGTGGATGCCTGGCTTTCTGTGACTCCAACTTTACTGCTACCTCCTTAAAAAGCCACATAGAAAACATTTACACATTAAAGTTATCAGTCTTAGACCCGAACAGTTACTGACACAGAAGATGCTAACTTTAGTGGTATTTAAGCTTCAGACACTCCAGTATAACAACATGAGACTTTAATAAGATACAGCACAAACTGCCTGACATTATTCGGACCCCCAACACACAGACTGCATTAGTACCCTGAACGTTACATTACCTCTCCATTTGTGATGTTAATAGCCAGATAAATGTCACCAAAAGATCCGGATCCGATCTTCCTGACCAGCTTGTATTTTCCACCGACTATAAACTCGGCTTTGGAGCCGCTGCTGCTCGCCATGATATCCACCAGATGAACTGTGAATGTTATCGGATAGTGAGTGAGTCCTGTTCGTCCAGCTGATGGAGCTAATTATCGACTCCTGCTCCACACAAAACTATCGATAACCAACGGAACAACTGAAGTTGTATAATCGATATCTTCTGAATTTATTTGATTTATTCATATGCTACCTCCTACAGCGAATCTTCATCGAATAAAACCTCCGCAGAGTAGAAGTATTTACATCCAAACTGAGCCCGGAAAGCTTGCGGCCTTCGGCAGCTAGCTCGATCGGCTAGTCAGAGCTAACGCAGGCTAACGTTAGCATCGAGCTAACGCCGTCGCGACGACCGCGGCGCGAAACCTGTCCGTTCCTCCTCGGTGATGAGGGGCAGAAACCGCCGTTTTAATCACACTTTCGAAGGTTCCGAGTCCTTTTCGACCTTTTCAGTCCTTCGGGGGTGATTTTGTCAAACTTCCAGGGTCGCAACCGTCGGTACAAAGCGCAACCCACTCACTCCGCCATCTTGTCTTCTCTACCCTTCTTTCTCTCAGCTGGTTTCCGTTGGAGGCGATTAGCTAAGGTTATCTCATGGCGCCTTCAAGGGCCGTCGGAATATATATTGCCAAGACTCATGACGTGTAGGCCTATTTAAATATTCCTTCATTTATTTGTGAAGAAGACAGAAGAATAAAATAAGACATGTAGGCCTACATACAAAATGCAAAGATGGGACTAAAGACATCCATAAGGGTTTGTACAAGGAACCAACCTAACATTTAAATATAAACAAATGTAGGTAGGCCTGGGCCCATAAAGTCTATAAGCAGCAAGATCAGTTTTATATAGGCTACTGTAGCCTAATATTGAAAAACTGTTTGCTATTAAAAGCTCTTGCTTAATTCCCTTTAAAAATTGAAGGATTTAGGATGTAAATTAAAGAGAAACTGAAACAAAAAAGTGCCAATATATGAGTGTATCAAATATTTTTAATAATTATTGGTTTTGAAATAATGGAGCAGTATGCACCTCCAGCAGAGTAAGTGGCAATTCTGGCAAACTTCTTTAATGAAAAATATGGATTAGCGGCTGGTTTGTTCATGGTCTACAAACCTGAAACCTGGATTACGTACAGTAGGCATCTGGAGGCACATCAACAGAGATCCATCCATCCATTATCTATACTGCTTTTTACCGTACGGGGGGCTCAGGGGGGCTGGAGCCAATCCCAGCTGTCATCGGCCGGGAGGTGGGGGACTGGTCACCAGTCAATCACAGGGCTGACATACAAAGACAGAGAATCAGCCACACTCAGACCTACGGGTATATAGAGTCAGCAGTTAACCTAACGAGCATGTCTTTGGACTGTGGGAGGAAGCCGGAGTACCTGGAGAGAACCAACACCTGCACGGGGAGAACATGCAAACTCCACACAGAGAGGCTCCTGTCTGACTAGGATAGGGAAGATGGACGTACCAACACCATGTGTCCTGGCTGAAGCCAACATCCCCATCATCACTGCTGCAATCGACAAACACCAGCTGAGATGGGCCGGTCATGTATGCCTGACTCTTACCTTCAAAAACGAGTCCTCTACTCCCAGCTGTGCTCAGGACAGCGTACAGCAAGTGTAATATTATATGACATTGTGCTGGATGTCAGCTTAGAGAGGTTTAAATTTAGGCTTGAAGATCATGTAACCTCTGCAGTGTTTATCGCTGTGATATTCACTAGCAAGGACAACGCCACAGCCATACGCATTTTAAGATATTTAATGATAGATTATATGAATGATGAGACAGATGAATGTATGATAAGGTAATGATTATGATGGAAGAGGGATGTTGTCAGTTGGCTGGTCTGGAAGGATGGACTGACTGCAAGGCAGAGAGAGACTCAGGATGGGGGTTCTGTCTCAAGCGTAATTCTGTCCGAGCTGATCACGGCCCACACTGTGCCTAGAGTTAGACGAACGAGATGAAGGGATGAGGAAGGAGAGTGAATGGATGAGCGGAAGGGAAGGGAGGGCGGGTTGAAGAACGGAGACAAACAGGTTGGGGTGGGATGGCTCAGTATAAGCAGGTGATTGAAGGTGTGGTTCTGGTGTTGTCCTGCTCCTGAACCTAAGTTAAAATATCAACCTCATTTGATGTTGTTGGCAAATGAACGGCATGAACAGGATATACATGCAGCTGTTTGATGCTGGAAAATGATAAAGCATATTTTGTTTGGACTTTATTTTGTCTTCTACTTCTATTCATGTTGAGAAATAACACCAACCAACAACCGAGGCACATTACGTTATTCGTACAAGGTCCCTGATACCAGTGGTCAGTGAATGCACCCACAGGTAGGTTTCACCTGGCTGTACCATTACTGTCTTTATGTACACCCACTGGGTCAAGTATCCTCATCGTGTGCTGTTATTAAAATAATTTCTCTTCATCTCTCTTTCTTGTTCTTGTTCCGTCTGACTCTCTCGGACTGGTATCCATAAAGATAATCCTTTTCTTTTTTAATTATGATGTCCCGACATTGTGTAGACAACAGCTTCATCAAACCGGGGTAAAAATATTTTCAAAGCATAAATTGCAGATAATCTTAAAAAAATAATCCTGACACTAACTCGGGGAATACAGATTACTTGAAATGAATCTGATATCATTGTGGATCTGGTCTGACTTGTTAGAAACGTGCATAATAAACCAACATACCATAAATCATTTAAGATGATTTTATTAATCTGAATAAGAGCAGCAGATGAGGTAACCTTTCGTAATAACGTGAGAATATGTATGGATTGGGGCTCCAGGAGACTTGTTTTTTCCCCTTCTGAAGTTGTTCCCTGAACGCAGCATCAGGGTGGGGACTGCATTACTGTGGGCATGTAGTTTCAGGGACAGGTGAGCAACTCGAATACAATCCTGAAAGTCCAGTTTGAGCAACCGAGCAGCGTGTCAGAGGGTTTATCAGACTGTAGAGGAAAATCACAGCGTGTCAGATCAGGGGCGGGACTTCACAGCAAAGTCACTCCGCCGGTGTAGCGTGGTTCATAAATGTAACATCAGATGATAAAACAGAGAGAACAGTATAGTGTGAGCTGATTCCTGCAGGTATGTTCCTGCTGCTGTACTGACACGTACGACACACCCCTACATGCCTGAACACTGCCACATGCAGTCTCCTCATAACTCTTACAGGAACCATCGCTCTGACTGTAATTAATAAGTGAAGAGTCATTTTAAATGTTCATAATGTTCCAAAGTGAAGTGTTTGTATTGTCCTTACAAAGACACAGCAGAGTGTGTGATATCAAACAGAGACGGGACGAAAAAACACGACGTTCAGTAGAAACTTTTCACAATAAAAGATTCATTCAAAATGAATATAGGCCTATGTGGCGTTAACTCTTTATACGTGTATACGTGTGTGTGTGTGTGTGTGTGTGTGTGTCTGTGCGTGTTTGTGTGTGTGTGTGTGTGTGTGTGTGTGTGTGTGTTTGTGTGCGTCATAGGTGAGATGTGTATTTGATGTGTATTTGATGTGTGTGTGTGTGTGTGTGTGTGTGTGTTTAAAGAGTATGTGTGTCTGTGTGTGTGTCTGTGTGTGTACATGTCTGTGTGTGTGTGTTTGTGTATAGGTGAGATGCGTATGTATCTGATGTGCCATGCGTGTGTGTCTGTGTATGTGTTTGTGTCTGTGTGTGTGTCTGTCTGTGTGTGTGTGTGTGTGTGTGTGTGTGTGTGTGGGGGGGGGGGGGGGTCAATGTGCATCATAGGTGAGATGTGTATGTATCTGATGTGTGTGTGTTTTGTTTCGTTCCCCAACATGGCTAGGGGGATGAGGGGAGTAACAACAAATTGAAATCCAGGCAAAAGAAATAGGAACTAAATAAGCAAAGTTAAAAAGTATTGAATAACAAACTAAAATAAAATGTACAACACAAAACAATCAAATCTTAAACAAAAGTAGAACAATAAGGCCTCAATCAAATCCAAGCTATTATTATTATTATTATTATTATTATTCTTATTATACAGAGTGTGTATAGTGCGTTTTTGTATAAAGTGTGTATAGTATATATATATATGTAACATTTGTGCAGTGTGTATAGTGTGTATTTTTTTGATATACTTTATTAATCCCTGAGGGAAATTCTGGTTTACTCTCTGTTATTGAGAGAAATGCTTCTCACACACATGCACAAACAGGACTTGTGGACATGCATTAGTGGAGAGATGTCAGAGTGGGGCTGCTACACACTGCTATGCAGAGAGCGCACCAGAGCAGTTGGGGGTTCGATGCCTTGCTCAAGGGCACCTCGGCAGTGCTCAGGAAAGTGCCCTGTCACCTCTCCAGCTACCAGACCAACTTCCAGTGTATATTTGTAAAGTATATATGTGTATAGTGTGTAGAATAGTGTGCATGTACAAAGTGTGTATGTGTGTAGTGTGTAGAATACACAGTGCTGCACGGGAGGTTCCTGGTTTGAATCCCCGTCTGACAGGAGCCTCTCTGTGTTTGCATGTTCTCCCTGTGCATGTGTGGGTTCTCTCCTGGTACTCCGGCTTCCTCCCACAGTCCAAAGACATGCTTGTTCGGTTAACTGGAGACTCTAAATTGTCTGTAGGTGTGAATGTGTGTGTGGCTGGTAGTCTGTCTCTATAGGTCAGCTCTATGATTGGCTGGTGAACAGTCCAGGGTGTAACCCCGCCTCTCACCCGATGACAGCTGGGATCAGCTCCAGCCCCCCACGACCCCGAATGGGAAAGCGGTGGATGGATGGAGTTTGTGCTGTCTCCTGCTCTCCCCATCCTCCTTCAACAACAACAAACACTGAATATGAAATAATCAGACACTCATTTAAAACTAAATACACTCTTCTAGAAATTACACTTTTGTCTCCAAACTTTACAAATACAAAACAGCGATCTTTCCACCATCGACTGCATGCACACAGTTTAAAACACTTTTCTACTTTTCTAATGATATGTTTGAGTATTGCACTGTTCTTCTTACTCTTTATTTTTGTCCTTTTATTCCTCCTCCTCTCTCTCCTCTTCATCTCCCCCTTACCCTCTCCCATATCTTTCTCTTCACTTTCCTCCTCTACCCCTTTCTCCTGTTCCTTATTTCCCCCCCTCCTCTTGCTCCTTTGACTCTTTTCTCCTTGTCGAGGAAATTACTAAGACTTGACTCCATACAATAAGACTCAGCTGACTCAGATGGCTTACGTTGATGAAAGTTTATACATCAGATGAATACTCATGAGGAGACATGATTCAACATCACACATCGTACTCGTGTCTTGCTCAATCACATCTCCCGAACTTTTCAAAAGGCATCGCCTATATCCTAAAAGACATTATCAGGGTCACATTGACCCACCTAAACTAAACTGTGACGTCTATAACACTGGAGCAGACAATAAGTCTACCAAACATCCTTACAGATATCAGGAAGAACAGTTGACACTCTCTAAGCTGTACTTGGTGTTCTAATAACAGCTGAACTCTGTCAGGTCTGACTGACACTAGAGAACAGTGAATAAACCTAATGACATCTGTACATTATAATCCAAATAACTACAGAAATTACACCACACTCCTCTCCTACCTGCAACTCTTTCCACCACTTTCTCCACCTTCTCATCTGCCTCCTGCTCCTCCCTCTCCTCTCCTTTTTCTCCTCTGGCTCTTTCCCTTCTACCTTCTCCTCTTTCCCTTGTACCTCTTTCTCCTTCTTCTTTTGCTCTGCCTCTTTCTCCCTCTCCTCTTTCTCCTCTGCCTTCTTCTCCTCTTTTTACTTCTCATTTTCTCCTCTTTCTCCCTCTCCTCTCGCTCCCTCTCATCTTATCCCCTTTCTCCTCTACCTTCTTCTCCTCTTTTTACTTCTAATTTTTATCCTCTTCCTCCTACTCCTCTGCCGCTTTCTCCCTTTCCTCTCACTCCTTCTCCCTTTTCTCCTGTGCCTCTGTCTCCCCTTCCTCTATCTCTTCATCCTCTGTATCTCCACTTTCTCTTGTTCCTCCTTTCCTCTATCTTCACTTTTCTCGTCTTTCTCTCCCTCTCCTCGTTCCCCTTTCTCCTCTACCTCTTTTAACATCTAATTTTTCTCCTCTGCCTCTTTCTCTCTTTTCTCCTCTTTGTCATTTTCCTGTCTGTCTCCGGTACAACCATCTCCTCGTCCCCTGTATATGCGCTTTTTCCTCCTTCTCCCTTTCCTCTATCTCCACTGTTCTTGTCCTTCTCTTCCTCTCCTTCTCCTTTTTCTCCTTTGTGTGATCTGATTGGTCACACAGAGAGTGCACCTCTCACATCAGGTGATTGATAATTGAGTCTTTCAGTGTACACTGAAATAAACACACAAACATGCGTTCAGTGATGAATGACGAGGGGGGTTTGATGTTTTGCAAAAAGTGAGAGTCTGAGAATATAGTTGTGCAAATGTGTGCAGTTTATGACAGTGTACTTCTCTGAAACAATAAATTCTTATCAAGTAAAAAAAACACACCCAAAAAACTGAGCCCTGACTTTGATATTATTTTAATAAATAAATATTATCTTTAAGCAAAATGTAAGCTCTCTGTTTCACCAGCAGGGGGCGCTCTAGTTTAAAATAAGAACACTTTATCCCCCATGTGACAGCTAATAAAGTAATCTCACCTCACCTGTTCGCTTCTCATATGTTTGACTGCGTGTGTGTGCGCGTGCGTGCGCTGTTGATTTGGATATTTGTTCTTTCCGGGATGCAGTTGGGTAAACATATGACTCATACGATCTGCTGGGTCTCACCTGGCCTTGACTCAGCAGCCAATCAGAGGGCAGCAGCAGGAGGACAGACAGGTTTTGTGTATTCGCGCGCGCGCGCGCGCGCGTGTGCGTGTGTGTGTTTCACTTGTTGGTGAGAAACAAACAGCTGCTGTTTCAGAAACACGTAGTCACTTTGAATCATGAAGCTGCCTGTGCTGCTGTGCTCCGTACTGCTGCTGTCTGTCTGTGGTGGTGAGTCCGATAAGTGTCAAAGTCTTTTTATACCTGTTTGAACTACAAACCTTTTAAACAACAAACGATTTAAACTACAAACTGTTAGAACTACAAACTGTTCCAACTACAAACAGCTGAAAGTAAAATCTGTTTCAACAAGAAATCTTTCAAACTGTAACATATATATATGTCAACTACCATCTGTTAAACTAAAAACCTTTTTTGAATCTAATTATATCAACTGTAAAACTGTTTAAACTACAAACTGCTTAGGCCACAAACTCTTAGAACTACAAACTATTAAAATGACAAAATATTAGAAATATTTGCTGAGAACTGTGTCAAACTATTTAAACTACAAACAAACTATTAGAACTACAAATTGTTTCAATAACAAACCTACAAACTACAATTTGACCGTGGAGAAACATGAAGCTGTTGTTACTTTTTAGTTTGAGTGAGTCAGAGTGGAGTTGAATTCTGTTTAATAATGAATGAATTAATGATTAGAGCACTGAGGGAGCGCTAAAGGTTTTAGTTTCATTGATCAGAGACTTAAGTTTTAAACATAATCACAGATTAAACTTGTTTATGTTTGTGAAGATGCTGCTGAGTCAGCTGTTTTAAACTGCTTTAATCCACCATGTGGATTTAAAGCCGAGCAGATCATCCTGATCCTGACATCGACCTGATTATTATCAACACTTCTAAAAACAGACCACATTGTGAAATGAACAGATATTTCCTCTGACGACATGGAGGCTGAAAACAGGAGGAGCAGAGTGACGCTGTCCTGGGTCACATTCCTCTGAACAAAACACTCTAAACTGCTCATATTGTCACACAATAACAGGTGTGTGTGTCTGCAGAGATACACACTGTGCTTGTGCTTTATTTTTCACTTCATTTCCTTAAACCGTCTTTTTGTTTTCATACTGTTGTCACCACGTATGTGAGGAATGTTTTCTTGTGAAATAGCTTTAGAGGAAGTCAGTAAACTTTTATTTGTTGATTAGTTTGATATAAAGTATGACTTGTTCAGAATAGTTTGTTACGGTTTCACTGATCCAAGTGCAACACACAAACACGGGAGCTGTTTGAAAGTCCAAAAAGAAGCAGAGGAGCAGGAGGAGGGGTTGTGGCAGGCGGGCGGGCAACATCAGCCAATTTGATTTCAATAATTTTTATTTTTAAATATTACAAATCATTGAGTGTCATGTCTTTGCTTATTCTGTCAAAGCACTTTGTAAACATCTGGTTTTAAAGGTGTTACATAAATACATTGTCACAAAATCTTAACACACGTTATCTGAGGACAGAGCAGGTGCAGAGCGTACTCTCTGTTAATTTATTTACAGACACAACATGAATCCACCATGAGACAGAAAAACCTTGAAGAAAACCAGACTCATTGGAGAACAGAGTCGATCTGCCTCACGTGTCAAACCTCCATCCTCCTCTTCTTTTAGAGAACAAAACGAGACGTTTTACTCACATGAGGTGAACGACAGAAACCTTCTCATCTGCGGCTTCTTATCAGAGTGACCAGGGAAGACTGACACACTGATTTGATTTCACACGAGCACAAAAACAAAAACACAAAAGCTGCTGAACATTTTTCTGGACTTTTTCACTCCGACTCTACCCAGACTTTCTCCTGCCAGCCTTGTCGTAAATTTTCCGTGTGAAGTCAGTTTGAGCTGATGTGAGAACGCAGAAGGATATACTCAGGAAGATTCATATCCTTCGACTGATGAAAAAACTGTATGCGTGCTGGTGGTGTGATCTCTGAGCATTTATCAAAAATGCTTCTGTATGCTTTCTGTTCGCCCGTATGTTTTTCTCTGCTCTTTTGTTTATCGTGGTCAGCGTACAGACAGCATTGATATATCAAGGCAAACATTCCCATTATAGTGTTGGACTCTGTCCCTTCAACCGCCTCTTCTGCGTTGTTCTCCGTCAGGTCCTGTTTCCTCTCAGGACTCAAACAATCATACAGGTGTGAACAGTAACTCAGGAAGACTTCAGGGGCAGTCTGCCTGAAACTTTCTGTAAACATGGCAGCTAAAGATATAACTAAGTATTGCAGAGCTGCTCAGACACACCAACGCACAAAAGTGTAGTGCTCACAACGGCATAGGCCTTAGACGCAGAAGTATAAATCAGGCTTTTGAGGTCAACTGCCGGTAATTAAAGAGGGGTGGAGTCAGTCTCTGTTTCATGGGTCAGTGATAAAAGGTTTTCATGTGTGTGTTTGTGTGTTTTTGTAGTTCTCTCTCAGGAGGACGAGACTACAGCTGGAGAACAAGAAAACCAAACTGAAACCAGAGAGGTGAGTCTGCTCTCCTAACTCCTCCTGTACACATGTTGAAGTGTCGGAGAACAAACTGATCCCTGAACGACTGGCTGCTGTGAATTAATTGTGTGTGTGTGTGTGTGTGTGTGTGTGTGTGTGTGTGTGTGTGTGTGTGTGTGTGTGTGTGTGTGTGTGTGTGTGTGTGTGTGTGTGTGTGTGTGTGTGTGTGTGTGTGTGTGTGTGTGTGTGTGTGTGTGTGTGTGTGTGTGTGTGTGTGTGTGTGTGTGTGTGTGTGTGTGTGTGTGTGTGTGTGTGTGTGTGTGCGTGCGCTCAGGCCCAGTGTGATGCGTTCAGTCTACCATCTTGCACCAGGGATTACAATCCTGTGTGTGGCGATAATGGATCAACCTACAGCAACGAGTGTATGCTCTGCTTGTACAACATGTAAGACACACACACACACACACACACACACACACACTTCATCAACCATTATCAGCCTGTTTCCGAGTCTCCTCGCTTCTGCTCCAGCTGTTAACATCTGACCTCTTGACTGAGACATACTGTATTCCTGACGAGCACAAATCTGAGATGAGTTTGATGGCAGTCTGATTTTGTAGTCCTCTCTGAGTGCGTTCACATTAACTTATTGTTGGGAGGTAAAGCAGAGTGTCGTCAGCGTACAGAAGCATTGACGCATAAGTGTGTCTGAAACTGGAGCATGTTGTAGATGAAGAAGTTTCCTTCTTGTCAGCCTGTTTTAAATTATAAATAGAATATCAATCTCTTTGTGAATCTTCTCCTTACAAGACGATCCAATTTGAATCTCAATCATAGGTTACGATTCGATTCGCTAACATAAAATACAAATTTAGTCGGTTCTATTTGATTCAATACGGTTTGATTCGAAGCCCTAGAAATAACACAGTCCCTAGATGCTGTGATAACCAAAGACTTCACAGAGTTGTGACTGGGATGAGTGTTCAGGTCTGCTGGTGCTGCCGCTTGCTAATGGTAGCATCTTACTTTGACACTTTTCTCTACAGCATACAGACGGGCAGACTTTTTGAGAGTTTTCCTTCCTTCATGTTTAGTCCACTTGACTTTATTTCTGAGATGGAGAACTCTAAATCGCTTCTCCAATTTCGAACCTCGTTCACTGCCAACTAGTGAGCCACCTGCCGTTAATGATATCCTCGTGTAAAGGAAAAACCTAACATAAGAGTCCCAAGAGATTGAATATGGGGAGCCCAGGATGCAAAGCAAGCTAAGAGAACAAGAAGCAAAACCTCTGTTAACTGTATGATAACGTTAAAATCTGGCTGTTGACTGGTCACATTTTTACTGATCGAGGGCTATGAAGTGGCAAAAACTCAAAACATCTTAAGTATCCGCTTATATTTACCACTTGGGGAAAGAACGGGAACGGTTCATCAAACACAAAGACTTGATCCAAAATATATCCAGTGAAAGTGGATGTTTAAAGTTGCAGGAAGTTTTATTATGTATACATATGACTTTAAAAACATGTAATGACTATCATTAACATATACTGTTGAGCCTGTGGTCAATGACGCTATTCCATGTGCGCTCTGCACACTAACTTATGCTCTCGCCTCACCACTAAAGGCGGTAATGAATAAAATGCAGAAAAAATGAACAAACAATGCAAATAAAATAAACTTAAGTGAGGTTTCAACAGGCTAGAAAAACGATGCACTCTGATTGCAAAACTTCTGTTAGTATAAATATTCAGAGATTACAGCTCTTAAAATATTTTTATTTAAAGTATTTGATCTTCAAACGAATATTCACACAACCACTGACATGTTCTGGGGTTTTTTTTCTACAGGGAACACCGTTTGAACGTGAGAGTGCAGAGTGAAGAGATGTGCTCACCTGTAGTGTGACACACACTCTCCTCGTGTCAGTTACCTGTAACTCACCTTCTTAATAAAGTCACACACATGTTGTCTGTGTTTGTTTCCAGTCCTTAAACGTGATCTGTACTCTGGTGAATGAAACATAAAGTTAATGAAAACCCTGACCTCCATGTTTGGCCTCCTCTTTTCCTTCAAACACCTTCTTCATGTGTTCGCCTGTTCGCGCGGCAGAAAAAGGAACACACTCAAACAGTAACAAATCCTCAGGTGCATGACCCAAAAATGCTTACAAGAAAAACAGAAAAGTAGCACACTCAATGTCCTTTAACGATTTATAATCTGGGTAGAGCAGCAGCCTTCAGATCAACAGCGGAGGCGTTTCAACACAAAGCCTTCATCAGCGTTCACACCCATCATTACAGTCTTTACTCAGAGATGAAGTCATCTGTGTATATTTACATGAATGGAGCAACAGCTGCCTGGAAGTGAAGCCACAACATCTAGAGTTCCCCCTGCTGACTGGCTGCATTATAGGTCATTAACCCCTCCTCTATGTTAACAGATGAGAGATAGATCGAACAATAAAGTTAACATACACATAGAATTAATGGTTCTCAAACATGGATTCAGTAAATGGTAATGGTGCTTTGACACCGCAGGTCACTCCTACACATTCACACACTGATGGTAGAGGTTTGGTAAAGTGACCATCAGAAGTAACTAATCCCATTCAATATGTGGCTGCAGGAGCTGGAGCCACAGCCCGTCATTATAGTAAGTATACATCATGCTGATTTACTTCAGAGTGTGCATTTTTTTGAGTAATTAACTTAGTTATTTGATGCTATAAAAAGTAGATGTTACATCATGATTGGCAGCTCTGTTGACCAATAAGGCTCATGCAGCGCTGTGTGCACCAGATTATCAGTCGTTCAAAGGTAATCCACCAGGATTGATCCTATACGATAGGATCAGATTTTAAAATTTGGTTGTTCAAAGGATCACATAATGGGATAAGATCAGGTAATCCTCTGCTAGGTTCAGGATCACTTTGATTAAAAAAAACAGGATAATCCTGATCCTAGCAGACGGGATTATGAGGAAGAAATGTAACTAAAACTCATCAAGTGGTCAAAAAAGACAACTAGAACTGATAAAAATAGTGAGGAGAATAATCAACTGCATTTTGACACCAAACTAAATATTTATGTCATATATTTTATCAATTTATTTCATGCATTTGATTGTGATGGATGTATTTCTTAAAGGCATAAGGTATAATCTGGACTGGATTTTTTGTATTTGTTAAAATCATAAAGAAATAAAATATATCATATGACATTTTTAAAATGCTTTTTCTTCATATTGTTCCATCTTAAAATAATATCACGTCATGTGACCCCATGTTGGCTGTTCTACCTCTTGTTCTTCCCAATATTTGAAAAATGCTCAAATATTTTCAATTTAAATGATTGCACCCCCACTAGTCATGAGAAAGACGCGCTTTAATAGAAAATACAGGATTTAATTGACAATTAAATATTCCACCAAATAATTATTGATATTAAAAATAACATGATTAAAATGCACATAGACTCAATGTACTTCTAGTGATGAAAGATACAAAAGAAAACTCAAAGTACTTGGTCTTTTTCGATTCTCTGTTTTCAAATTGTGTGGATTTTGGCGCCCCCTGCTTTTCTTTTAAAGCACTGGTAATCCAGATTTGCTGATCCTTAAAAGTCTGTATCTGGATCAGGGTTATCCTATCCAGTTTTTCTTTGAACAACTGGGATGAAAGTGAGCCGGATGACATGATCCTGAGAGAGAAAAAAAACTGAATTACCAGATCCAGATCATTCTTTTGAACAACCATGCCCAGAGTACAAGAGGAACAGTGAGAGGAAAGGTAACAAACACAAGAGTCTTTGAACTTTCCATGACTGTGAGTGTCTGCTTCAAACCAACACCAAAATCTGTTTTACTGTGTTCTGTGTCACCTTTGACCTTTTGTTATGAAGTGTAATTTGTTTTCATTTGAGAAGCGGTGTTACATCAATGTCTCGATGCCACCAGCCAGATCCCTTTGCTCCCACTGACATCACCAGTGTAATATGTCTACACGGGGTATTTTGGCTTCATTCTCAACAATGGAATCAGACAGAGAAGCGCTGTCCATATTGATATACAGTCAATGTGTTAAATATCCTTTCACCTTACAGTTAGTCGTTTGATTCTGTCTCTTTGACCAGAGCAGAAACAGCGTGGGTTTCGACTTATTTTGAACATGCTTTTTAAAGGAGTTAAATGAATTAATAAATCAAGCTGCACGCTGGTTCACTGGTTAGAGCTGTTACCTCACAGCGAGGAGATTCCTGGTTTGAATCATCATCTGACAGGAGCCTCTCTGGGTAGAGTCTACATGTTCTCCCTGTGCATGTGTGGGTTCTCTCCTTGTACTCCTCCCACAGTCCAAAGACATGCTTGTTAGGTTAACTGGAGACTCTAAATTACCAGTAGGTGTCAATGTGAGTGTGTCTGGTTGTCTGTCTCTAAATGTCAGCCCTGTGATTGGCTGGTGACCAGCCCAGGGTGTAACCCCGCCTCTCGCCCAATGACAGCTGGGATCGGCTCCAGCCTCCCATGACCCCAATCAGGAAAAGCGGTATAAGCAATGGATGGATGGATAATTAAATAAATGACAAAAGTACAGTGTTTTAATCATTGCGTACACACTTAACACAGTACACTGTACACAGTTATTAAATTGGACACACAGTGATCAAAATGTCAGCCCAGATTTGCACAACTAAACGCACATTCTCAGCTCCCTCACTTTTTTCAAAACACTACAAACACACAATTCTCTATGTTTAAACACATCATTCAAAACCGACACCATGCATGTTCATTTTAAACACTGCCAGAAACAGAACACGCAATCAAGGATCTCCACCTGTGCTGCAACCATAAAAAAGACATCATCCAACATCATGCACATTCAAAATAAAATCAATCATCAGTCAATCTTTATCTGTATAGCGTCAACTCATAACAATATCTGGAGACACTTTACAAAAAGCAGGTAAAAGACCTTACTCATTGTTATGTTTTACAGACACTGCAGGGACACATGAATTCTTAAACTCTGAACCTCAGAGCAGACAGGAGCAGCTCGTACTCTGTATGAAGAACTCGGAATGTGCCGCTGACAGCCTGATCGGTTCAAAAACAGTCTGCAGGGACGTGTGATGTTTACCTCACATAATAAATTATGCAGTCTGATTCAGTCGTATCAGTTTGTTTTTTAACTGCACAGACAGTTCGCCAAACCGTGTTATACCAATCCTGATGAGGTTCTCTAAGGCTGCCTGTTAAAAATAAACATACATTTCATTCAGGAATACTCTCGTCATAGAGTTAACTATTTATTGCTCTGATGGTTTGTACAGTTGTATTTGGCTGTATCGGTTCTGGTCTTAGCTCTCAGCAGGATCAGTGCAGCATGCCACAGATTTTGCAAACCTTTATTTCCCCCCATGGGAACGTGCAGAACAGAACCTGAATGTGCATGTAATGATACTGACATCTTGCAGACATAACAATCAAACAATTCATCCTAGAATATAAAATCTGCTGACTGGAGCTGGTGGAGGTCGGGTGGTGGTCTAGCAGCAGAGTGGATGTGATGCAGGAGGAGTGAGAGGCAGAACGGTTTAAATAGACCGCCTTGTTGTCAGAGTGTGATGATGATTGGTTGGCATTGGGCTGGTTCTCAGATCAGCTGATAGCCACTTGTAGGACTACCGTATTCTGCCTGCTCTAACGTAGGGCTCCATTTATGATCAACACAGTGAACCCTCAGATGACGTAAGAAATGTAACTGTCTTACTGACATTCAGGACAAGATGGTTGACATCACAACAATTCACAAACCTTCAGATCTCTAAAACGTAGTCGGATATGTCACCACATATTTCAGGTGAATTAGGACATATGGTTAATATGTCTCTACTGTCAGAAGGTATTTATGTATAAGTAGAAAACGTTTGCATGGAATTACTGTTTTGATGTGATGTATCGATATATCGAGGTGCGGCTGTGGATCAGTGGTACTGTCAATTGTCTCTTAAGGTCAGGGGTTTGATCCCCTGCAGCCACATGTCTATAATAATGTGTTGGGCAAGACGCTTAACCCCAAATTGCTTCCACTGCTTTCGGAGGCGGTGTATAGAATCATTCATTCATTTTTGTATTTGTTCCATACATGTCAAAAATCACAACAGAAAAAAAAAAAGAAAGAGTCACAATTTATTGCCTGCCCCTTACTCAAAAAGCAAACAAGAAATGTCTGGATGGTCTGTCCAATTACAGTCAATGAATGAATATCATGCCAACATAAAACAAATCTGACAATTAGAGACAGAAATTAGAAGGAAAACACACACAAAACACTAAAACTGCCACTTTCATACAGTCTGATCACTTTCTCCTTGTACATTTTCTTAAACTGAAATATCTGAACACAACCTGTCAAATTATTATTTAAAGAATTCCACAATTTGATTCCGATTACAGAAACAAACTTCTGTTTTGAAGTCGTCCGTACAAACTGGTGCTTAAATTAAATGTTCTCCTATGCTCTTCATCTTCTGAAGTACAAACAAACATCTTTTGTAAACTTTCTGGTAATACTTTACTCTTTTCTCTGAACATAACTACAAGTGTCTATAACTCAACTAAATCTTTCAGTTTCAATAAACCTGATCTTAAAAACAACCCGTTGTTGTGCTCTCTATAGTGGACTTTATGAATAACTCTTACCGCTATTTTCTGTAAAATAAATAACTTACCCCACACTTCAACACAATAACTAAAATAAGGCAAAATAAGTGAACAATATGAAATCCTTAGTACTTTATAATCCAGCAGAAACTTTGCTTTGTTTAAAACAAACGAAGATCTTGGACACCTTTTTTTTTTTTTTTTTTTTTACATATATTTGATTTCCACATTAATTTATCATCCACGATCACACCCCAAAAAAAGGAATACTAACTCCATCTATAGACAACAAAACGTTTTCATCCTTATTTTGATCTGCAATAATCATATCATCTGCATATCATCTTAGTTTTATTCAAATTGAAGGATAACTTATTTTTGTCAAACCGTGCTTTTAATTTGATGAGTTAATACTGATCTTTAATCAGCAGCCTCTACCATCAGTGTGTGAATGTGTAGGTGTGACCTGAGGTGTAAAAACACTTTGAGTAGTCAGAAGACTAGAAAATAAATATATAAGCTCAAGTCCATTTACCGTATTGTTGTGATCTGATATCTGTTTATTTATGTTTTTAATGCTCTTTGACATTTTAACACAGTATTAAGTATCTTTTTAAGAAGGCCCTATAGTTTCAGGAACTGTGTTTTAAATTCAATAGTGGAAAAAAAAACTGTGTTTTCAAGTGGAGCCCAATGATCTGATCACCATGCTGTTGATGACCAGGAGGGGGCGCTGCAGCACACCAGACTCTGCTGATCATTTCAACCTGCAGTAAACGACAGTCTCATATTCATCAGAGGAAAACCTGCAGGTCCCAAAGAACTGGTGCTAACTGAGGCACTGGCTGCGAACCAGCTCTATAACTGGTTTAATGGAAAACTGGCCACAGAGTGTTCGTTTGATGTGTGGATGATTCAGGACACTCATTAAAGATGGACAAAAATCACGTTTTAGACGCATCATAAAGTAGTAAAATAACAAGTATGTACTTTCTGTTGTTCACCAGCAAGCGGCGCTGCTGACACATTTCTATTAAATGTATTTAGTCCTTTTTCTATTTGAAGGTTTTTCCTTGTTGGAGCTCCAAGAGGGTTGTGTGTGTGTGTGTGTGAGTGTGTGTGTGTGTGTGTGTGTGTGTGTGTGTGTGTGTGTGTGTGTGTGTGTGTGTGTGTGTGTGTGTGTGTGTGTGTGTGTGTGTGTGTGTGTGTGTGTGAGAGAGAGAGAGAGAGAGAGAGAGAGAGAGAGAGAGAGGCTCGAGCTCCAGCCAGACAGACGCCAGTGGAGTTGTATGAGCGCGTTCACGCTGCACGCGCTGCTCTGATCCTGGACCTGCAGAGGACCCGGACTAGTGTCAGAACCAGGATCAGGAACAGGAGAGCTGGACCTGCCGGAGTTACATCAGAGTTTTATAGATTATTATTAATAACTTTGTTTAAAAGAAGAGAGAGACAAACATCCTGCTGCTCATACCGGGGCTCTGTGTCGGATCATCGTAGTGATGAGGAGTAATACAGAGGGCTGTTAGTTTATTGTGTGTGTGTGTGTGTGTGTGTGTGTGTGCGTGCGTGTGCGTGTGTGCGCGTGCGCGTGCATATGTGTGTGTCTGATCAGTGTGACTTTAGTTAAATCTCTGATTTTTCTGTTTGGTCCTCTGCATGAGCTGTGTGTCCTTTCTTCAGCCGAGCAGCTGCAGCTCTGCAGCCTGTGCTGTGCTCAGTTTGTGTGTGTGTGTGTGTGTGTGTGTGTGTGTGTGTGTGTGTGTGTGTGTGTGTGAGAGAGAGAGAGTGAGAGAGCCTGTGTGTGTATGAGTGTTCTCGGTGTGTGTGTGTCAGTGTGTGTGCGGGTTATTCACAGAGCTGCTATGCAGACTGAGTGGAGCCACAGTCAGACAGCCTCAGTGTGAGCTCACAGAGAAACGCTCACAGCTGACAGAGCTCTGCAGGAGGACTCGTGCAGGACAGCAGATGTTTCTCACTCTGTGGACTGATGTGGACAGATGTGGATTATTCAGGATGCAGATCTGCAGACTGAGAGGAGCCACAGTAAACTTGCTGCAGTAACATCCTGTCAGAGCAGGATTCAGACTTTAGGATCCTCAGATTGTGGATTACTGAATGGACTCTAAAGTTTCACAGACTCAGACCTGAACTCAAGTCCCCGGACCTGCTGATAGAAATGGAATTGGTGTTTGCACCAGGTGGAGGTTTGGACAGATGACAGCGGATACAACTTTTTAATTCAAACCTTTTTGAGGTTCAATTTCAGCTCCACGTGTTGATTTAATTCTACTCTGTTGGTGACGTTATAATCAGAGGATGAAGAACCTGGATCAACTGAGTCAGACCTGGAACAGGTCCATCAGCAAAGACCCGGTCCTGGTCTCTAATAAGAAGTTCAAGAGGAAGTCCCGGGAGCCTAAAAGACTGTGTAGTGACCCGGAGCCTGACAGGGCCAGGTCTTTTCCTGCAGACGGGTCCGATGTGGACTCTGCAGATGAGGCGGCCCCCCTGCGGAGACAGCTGATGCAAGCCGAGTCCAGGTCTGCAGGGATCCTGTCAGGACTCACAGAGGGCGGGGATACTCGAGCTCACAGCGGGGCCTTAGACATGAGGATCGGCATAAACGTGCCTTCCATCACCCCCAAACTGACCCAGGTCCCGTCCCCCTCACTCTCTGAGATCTCCCACTGGTCTCCCACCATCTCCCAGCCCCTGACGCACAGACTCAGACCGGGCCACAGGTCCACCTTCTCTCTGTCAGCATCCACCAGCAGCAGCCTCTCTCTGGAGCCCGCACTGACAGGACTGCCTATGCCCAGAACTCCCCAGTCCTCCCAGAGTCAGGAGCACCTGGAGCCTCAGGCCCAGTCCCCAAGGGTGAGTGTGGACTAGGGATGTTACCAGGTGACCGATTCCTTGTCAGAAATGTAAATTCAGACTGAGCAACTAGCCTAAAGCTAAGAAAACACTTTGCACTTTTCATTTAAAAGTGTCTGCAGGTAAACGATGTGATTCAGTTTTCAGAGTGTAACAAACGTTAACAGGGCTAACACTGCTAGCCGTCAGTCAACTGGTGGGGAGTAGACGTCCACATATCTGTGCTGAATGTAGTAACTCATTGCTCTGGTCGATATTACAGCTTAACCTGACTCAGCCTATATCAAACTTTATCTTAATTTTATAGATCAAAACACTGACAGAGCTGCACTGCTGCTACAAGATGCTATCCTGTGCTTGTTTACTTCAGGGTTGTAGAGTGAGGAGAGCAGGCCCATTACCCGGAGCCACTCGTAGTCCACTGCAGTCGTATGATGGCATTCACTGAACAATGACATCCGAACTGTGACGGTACAGGACAAATTAGAATACCGTTACTAGTGAGGGCAATGACGTTTAACCGTTGAGTCGATTAAACACACCGACCTTGTGTGGACGGTTCTTACCAAAGGCTGCATAAAAGATTTAGAGCTCCCTCTACTGACTGGTTGCAGTATAAACCCGCCTCCTTCATGTTAACAGAAGGACATGAGTCGAATTATGAAATCAAAATGCGCATCAGATACATTTTTATCAAACCTGGTTTTAGTTACAATTGTGCCAATTTGTGTTGAAGTTATCTATGTTTCGGAGGAGTTTCTTTTTAATTAGTGATGTTGACAATTGAGGCTCCTGTGTTGCTCTGTGCTCCAGATAATGAGAGTAGAGTAGGAACGTTGAGAGAGTGTCTTCTTGAACCCACCTGACCTTTGACCTTTTATCAGTAAATTAAATGTGTTAAATGTTTGTGTCAGAAAGGAAGGAGACAGAGATGTGCTGTCCATTTTAATGTACAGTCTATGGTCTGAAGAACACACACACACACACACACACACACACACACACACACACACACACACACACACAGTCTGAGCCTGCAGGTCAGCTTCAGTCTTGAACACTCACACACATGAAACACAGAGTTCTGGTACACGTGTGTCCACCGGGCTTCAGCTCTAATAACTCTCTCTCTCTCTTTCAGGACTCTCCCAGGAAGCGGGCCGGGCTGAATGAAGATGGACCCGGACCTGGGCATGAACATGAACATGAACATGGACTTGGACATGGACTTGGACTTGGACTTGGACTTGGACTTGGACATGGACCTGCACATGCACATGCACATGGACATGGACATGGACATGGACGTATTCCAGAGGTGAAAGCGGTCCAGCAGACCAGGAGGCTGCTTGCCAACGCTCGAGAGAGGACCAGAGTCCACACCATCAGTGCTGCGTTTGAAGCGCTGAGGAAACAGGTAAGAATTACAACACACACACACACACACACACACACATGCACTCTCAAACACCAGAGAGAGACACTTCAGAGCTGTGTGAGTTATTTACACAGTTTATCCAAAGATCTGAGCATGCACTAGTCTGTGGCTGTTGACTCCGAGCATGCTCAGTGAAGAACATGTACTGGTACAGTTACTACTGTCTGTTTTTACAATCTACATAACTGTTGGGGATATCAGCCACATTTGAGCTGGTACCAGACATGTACGAGGTGGTATCAGCCAGGTTTAAGTGAGTTTGAAACATGTTTAAGGTGGTATCCAAATAGAGGCAAAAGTAGGAAAAAAAAAATTAAAATAAAAACATGTTAAGCAATAGATTGTATGAATAATGGACGTAATCCTAGTGAAGTCACCCATTGGTTACTGAACAGACGTAATGATACCCAGTGGTGGTGGTCGCCATATTGGAAATGCTGACTCTAACGTTCAATCAATCTAGAAACAGACTAAGTGGTGATGCTGAGGATGGCCTGAATCCTCCTGGCAAACAGCTACTACGCCCCTTACCATGCATATGAATTACTAACTCTTAGGCTTAATAAGATATAAAGATTTAGCCCATGAAGAGGCTAATGAACTACCAAAAACAGTTTTTTTAAAACCAGGCTGTAAACATATTTACTTCTGCTGTTAATTTTTAACATGGGGCTCTTTGAGGATGAACTCACGTTTGGAGACAGCCTCAAGTGGACACCAGAAAAACTGCAATTTTTGCACTTTCACATTGGCTTAATTGTGCAGCATTGGAGGTCAATGCTAAACTAAAGCCTTACCCTGTGTGTGTGTGTGTGTGCTTGTGTGTGTGTGCAGGTGCCGTGTTACTCGTACGGACAGAAGCTTTCCAAGTTAGCCATCCTGCGTATCGCCTGTAACTACATCCTGTCTCTGGCTCAGCTGGCGGAGCTGGACTACAGTCCGGACCGATCCAGTCTGAGCTTCTCTCAGTGTGTGGACCAGTGTACAAGAACGCTGCAGGCCGAGGGGCGGAGCAAGAAGAGGAAGGTCGGCAACACACAAGCAAACATCAACACAAACACATCAATGTACACATAAACAACGTGTTCACATTGAGGGTCTCATACACACACACAGAATCACTCATCAATACATGCACTCTATAACATTCCAGCATATTTTAGTAAGAAGCGTCCCTGTTCTGTGTGTGTGTTTGTGCGCGTGTGAGTGTGAGTGTGTGTGTTAATCTGTGACACACTCAGTCACTTTGTGCAGTTTCACACTCTGCACTCATGTCACCCTTTAGATGTAAAATAGCTGAGAGCAGTTTCTGTGTGTGTGTAACTTTGTGTAAGAGAGTGGATGTGTACAGTCTGTTTCTGTGTGTGTGTGCGTGTGCGTGTGTGTGTGTGTTCTCAGTCCCAGACACCAGATGTTTAGAGTGGAGGGGAAGTGGAGCTGGCGCCATGAAGGGCAGAGGGCAGCGAGAAGGCACGCGAACTGAAACCACACACACACATACACACATACACACACACACACACACACACACACACACACACACACACACACACACACACACACACACACACACACACACACACACACACAAACTCTTGGCACATTCCCCAGCAGTCTCTGCAGCACATTCTCTCTCTCTCTCTGCAGGCCATCTGCTCCAACATACTTTGAAACAAGGAGGGGAAAAAACACAGTCATCATCAGCCTGTCAGACAGCAGCAGCTGCTGGTGTGTGTGTGTGTGTGTGTGTGTGTGTGTGGGGAAATGTATTTTTTTATTCTCTCAGAGACACTAAGTCTGAGCGCTGTGTTAGCAGGAAAACAGACGTTTTTGTTTCTTTTTTGATGTTGCAGCAGCTGAAACAGGCTGATATCACAGAGCAAAGTGTAAAACGACACACCATCAATGAATCAACAATCAATCTTATCTATATTATCCAAGGACACTTTCCATAAGGAGCAGGTCTGGACATCTGCAGAAACTGGAGGGAAGTTCACGCTGCAGTCAGCCTATAGCAGCATAACTAGGAGCTGGTACAAGCCTGAGCCAGCCCTCACTATAAGCTTTATCAAAAAAGGAAAGTTTTAAGAGAGAGTGTTTCTGCCTCCAGGACCTGGACTCTTTAAAGGAGAAGGGCCTGATAACTGAAGCCTCTACCTGCCATTTACAGGTTGTGAAGCAGCTTTCCCAACCTTGGGGTACAGACCCCATGGGGGGGGGCACCTGTGTCTGATCGGACTTAACGCTTTGTTAGCTCTTAAGACCCCCGCCGTCCTTCGGTCCTAGTTGGACGGTCGGTGAGCGTCGTCGCCATAAGTTTTTGCGATGTGTCCGGCTCCATTGCTACCTGTCTGCCTTTTTTTTGGCTGATTCGACATGTTGAAACGGCAGTTAGGACACGGTCTCACTGGCCATCCGTACCGTGCCCAAACACGCTTCAACGCTAAAGTCCAGTTAGTTTGTCCAGTGTGACCGCTCCGTATCGTGCTCAGGCACGGTACACTTCCTTGGCTTTGGCACACTTCAGAGAGGTTTCATGTCTGTATCTGACTAACATGAGACAATATAAGACACAAAGTAGCTGTTATGTTCTCTGTGTTGTTCTCTGATGTGCGGGCGCCTGCCGCGCGTCTGTTTTATTTTTTAATTTATTTATGGCTGTGTCTGATTAAAATGGCTTAAAATAAGTTGTAAAGTAACTGTCATGCTCTGTGTTGTTCTCTGATGTGCAGACGCGGACTCGACTGTGCGTCTCTCTCTCTCTCTCTCTCTCTCTCTTTCTCTCGTCCGCCTGTTTGTAAACTGAGCACGCTTCATAATAACAGAAAGCGTGTATGTGTTGTATTAAGACGTTATGTACAAGAGGTAATCGTGCTTAGGCACGGATAGTCCTGTATAGTGTGACCGCGGGCCGTGCAGGTCAGCGTGGGAATGGCGCTGCGGGGGGGACAAGCACGGTACAGATGACCAGTGTGACCGCGCCCTAAGTGAGAGGACTCTCTCTGATTGGCTGTTGGGAAGTTTCATTTCTCTCCAGCTCTCCTCTCAGGTTCTGTAAAGCCCCTTGAGCATGCTGCTGTAGTATCCATGCTTTCACCCATTAGTTTCTCCTTATTTGTCTCCGCCTCTTCTTTTCTTTTTCCACTAAAAGACCAAGAACTGACAACGCCAGCACCATTTTCAACTTTTTATCAGACATTATTCTCCATTAGTAGACTACCTATAATACGAGTGGTGACCGACAGCGCTGTGAAAATGGTCTTCTCTATCATAACAAAGGACTACCGCCCCCTGCTGGCATGGAGAGTTATTTCCTCTCTCTCGTGAAGAACGTTCGTGGTTGGCCGTAGTCTTTGTGGTGTGTTGAAGTGCAACTTTTTGGCCAAGACTAAAGGCGAGGTGAGGCGACGCCACAAGCAGCCTTCATCGCCTCTAGTTCTTTGCTGTCTGCTTGGTGTGTCAGGGCCTTTACTGGCGTTTTTTCCTCCTCTCTAGATCCTTTCTCCTGTTGTATTTACTCTCAGATAAACGTCACTTTGGATAAAAGCGTAACAAGCTGTAGGATTGTTATAAATGATAGTTTGTGTTAGTGTCTGATTTTAGGGTCAATATGTCACTGATGTCAAGTTTACAGTCCGTGTTTAGGTTACTGACTTTCTCAGCTTAGCCATTAGCTGCGTTAGCATCTCAACATTCACTTCTGTCTGTCTCTGTTGTTTTCATTCTCACATTTTATCATTTTTAATATTTCTGGTATTTGATCACAGTTTTTTACACATTGACATCCACACAGGTTTGATTGGTTTAAAAACATAATTTTATGTGTCATACGATTCCTGAAGTCAGCCAATCAGTACGCTTGATTTGTAAACAGGGCCTGTTCTCTTAGTCTGAGGACTCAGCTGAGAGACCAGAATTTAATTTATGTTTAAATGCTTCCTCTGTGTGTTTCAGGAGTGATGCTGACAGACAGACCAGGACCATGACTAGGATCAGGACCTTGATCTGGATGTGGATCTAAAAGAGGACTTAGATTCTGGGAGAAGGACTTAGACAGACTTTGAGGATCATTATGGAGAGTTCTTGATGTTTCAATGATGACCCGCTTCACAATTTGGACGAACATCTTAATTTTTTTGAAAATGAGATTATGAACTCCTGTATGTGATGATCAGCGGATTAATAATCCCATTACCATGGATACAGACAGACCCCACACAGGTGTATGTGATGATCAGCGGATTAATAATCCCGTTACCATGGATACAGACAGACCTCACACAGGTGTATGTGATGATCAGCGGATTAATAATCCCGTTACCATGGATACAGACAGACCTCACACAGGTGTATGTGATGATCAGCGGATTAATAATCCCGTTACCATGGATACAGACAGACCTCACACAGGTGTATGTGATGAACAGCGCATTAATAATCCCGTTACCATGGATACAGACAGACCTCACACAGGTGTATGTGATGATCAGCGGATTAATAATCCCGTTACCATGGATACAGACAGACCTCACACAGGTGTATGTGATGATCAGCGGATTAATAATCCCGTTACCATGGATACAGACAGACCTCACACAGGTGTATGTGATGAACAGTGCATTAATAATCCCGTTACCATGGATACAGACAGACCTCACACAGGTGTATGTGATGAACAGCGCATTAATAATCCCGTTACCATGGATACAGACAGACCTCACACGGGTATATGTGATGATCAGCGGATTAATAATCCCGTTACCATGGAAACCGACAGACCTCACAAAGGTGTATGTGATGATTAGCGGATTAATATCCCGTTACCATGGAAACCGACAGACCTCACAAAGGTGTATGTGATGATCAGCGGATTAATATCCCGTTACCATGGAAACCGACAGACCTCACAAAGGTGTATGTGATGATCAACGGATAAATAATCCTGTTACCATGGAAACCGACAGACCTCACACAGTTGCATGTGATGATCATTGGATTAATAATCCTGTTACCATGGAAACCGACAGACCTCACACAGGTGTATGTGATAACCTTTTTTTTTAACAGATTGATGAAGCTCATCGGGTTTAGAAAAGCTCCAGAAAGTTTAATGAAACCAACGTTGCAGTTTTTAACAGCTCCCCCGTTCATTCAGTGTTATATCTTTTAGTTTGACATTTAATACATTCGTTATATTTCAGAATATGTCCGTTTTGTTTCTCCTGTAAAATAAAATATTTTAACATGATTGTTCTAACTGTTATTATTCAAACGTTTTATTTCTAAGAGCTTTGACGTTTGTGTGCTTGTGTGTATGTGTGTGTGTGTGTGTGCATATGTGTGTTTAGGAGAGTGGTTCTCAACTCGTCTAGCCTCAGGACCCACCACTAACTCCTCCATGAAAAAACCGCTGCCCAAATATCTGATACTTTTTGACCAATAATATTTATTTAATGAAAAATTGTGCAGTTTGGACATCAGTAGGTACAAAACAAACATGTTTAAAAAGCCAAAACAGACTTTTTACACACGTTTTGTTTTCCAGGATCACATTCGTGACCCACTGAAAATGTCTACGTGACCCCCCTCTGGGTCCCGACCCCCTAGTTGAGAACCACTGGTTTAGGACATTAAACTGAGGATTCTTTAGTTTTAGTGTGTTTAGATTTGTATTCTCCTTCAGTCATCAGAGCAAATAAGGTTTGTACTTCAGATATATTGTCATTTATAATCAGATCTGTAGGTAACATCTGTCTGGTGAAAAACACCTGTTAATGTCACCTGTGTGATGGACTCATCTCTCAATCACAGCTGTAAGAATAATCAGAACTTTATTAGTAAAGCTAATGATTTTCAATAACTCATTTAACAAAAATCACTAACAATAACTTAACGATTGTTATAAGAACTAAACATAATACATGTATTAATAAAAACTCTAAATATATCATTAATAACTATAATGAAACCGAAATATAAAAAACTTTCATGATATTTAATGTTCATAATGTAAAAAAAATCACTGACAATAAAAACTCTGTGGAGGAACACTGCCACCTGCTGTTTGGAGAGAGTAATGCATTTATTTAAAGTAATTTTAAATTGATGATGTAGATTCTGTATATCTGTGACATCACACAGGTAAATATTCTGTATGATGTCACACAGGTAAATATTCACAGGTACCCTCAGAGGTTTTTTAGTGACCTGTGCATTGGGTTAATCAGCCTCTTTTGGCCCGACAGATGACCTGATCACAGGTGTCTCTCACAGAAAGTGTGTGTGTGTGTGTGTGTGTAGGCCTTGGTTATATCCAATCAGCTGTGACCTCAGGAGTTTTATCTAAAATCAATAAATACATTTATCACTATTTATTCATATATCTAAATGAAAAAAACATGTTTTGTTTGGTTTGAAATATGTTCACCTTTATTGAAAGGACAGGTAAGGATCCACAGGAGATGTGGGGGAGGATAGAGAGAAAAGGGTCGAGGTCGGGACTCGTACCTGTTCGGTTATTTTTAGGTTTAGAGTTTTTTTTAAATGAAATGTGGTCATCGTGTTTGATCCTCTCAGCGTCTGAAGGTCAAACACACTCTCTCAGGTGAGCTCTGATAGGTCCTCAGAAACATCCATGTGAGGTGACGAGTCCCATCAAGCTTCCTTTGTTTACATTCTTGTGCTTCTAGCTGGCTAACTTTAGCTTTCAGCTCGTCAGGTGAAGAGTTGCCTGAAGCTCCATTAAAGAGCACAGGTAACAAACAGTCTGTAAATAAACTGAATACAGACCATAGTTTAACTCTAAACACACTTTATAAATCCTGCATTCAGATTTAATATCAACTGTATAAATGTTACACAGACTCCTGACTGACAGCTGTCATTCTGGGGGAGGGGTTGATAAAGTCCAGTCCCCGTCCTCAGTTGGTCTGTAGTTTGAATCCCCCTTCCCCTCCACAGACACAGTGTGTTCAGTGTGTCAGCGGACCACACACACGTCCAGGATACAGAACCGGGCTCTGCAGGTGGGACATGGGACTTGACTGGACAGCCAGGTCTCAGGTCTCTGCTGGTCCTGACGACTCGCAAACCACCGACCCAGACAGGACAGACACCACATGGGTCTGCAGAAACACCTCTGACAGTCCGAGTCCCCTTCCGACTCTGAACACAAACAAACGAACGACATGAATACACACAGTCTGTACCTCAGAAGAAGTAAACACACACAGTCTTACCTTCAGTGTGGCAGAGTGTGACCAGCTTGCTGTTAGCAGGAACCTGCATACAGCCGATACACGGCTCCAGATCCTAAAAGACACACACACACACACCATCAGCCTGAAGACAGTCCCATTGTTTCACACATTTTGTATCTATTTACAATTTATAAAGCAGTGCTTTATGTTCTGCTTTTCTAAGATTTATTTTTGGGCTTTTTGTGCCTTTAATGGAGAGATAGGACAGTGGATAGAGTCGGAAATCAGGGAGAGAGAGAGAGAGAGTGAGTGGGGAATGACATGTGGGAAAGGAGCCACATGTGGGATTTGAACCTGAGCCGTCTGCTTGGTGGACGACAGCCTCCGTACATGGAGCACGCCCACTAACCACTGTGCCACTAGCGCCCCGATGTTCTGCTCTTATTTTGCATTCTGAGGATGGGGGAGCCTGATATTAGGATTGTAAATATATTAATGGTGCTTTATTCTCTACCTCATCTGCTCATCTTACTTCCCTTCAGTTCTCTTATCAACACACCTGCACCTCTCCTTTCTTCCACACAGCAGCTTGTTATTTAAAGCTCATCAGCAGTAAGCTGCCTGATCAAATAACATTGCCCACGTTTTGAAATGTTTCTCTACATATTGTGTTGAAACATCAGGAGACTGGCACTTATCGATGAGGGCTCTACATACAGTCGGCATACTTTTCTCGCTCTTTGTTTTGCTCTCGCCTGCAGTGATTTTATAGATAAAGGTTGGAAATACACTTTGACAGCCACAAATGTACCTGGGGCAGCCCATCCGGTTATTATGTGTGGGAAACCCTGACATGTCACAACGTCGCCACACACACACACACACACACACACACACACACACACACACACACACACACACACACACACACACACACACACACACACACACACACACACACACACACACACACACACACACACACACACACACACACACACACACACACACACACACACACACACACACACACACACACACACACACACACACACACACACACACACACACACACACACACACACACACACACACACACACACACACACACACAGAGCAGCGTACCTGTCCACTGGGCAGGGTGTAGGGGGGGTTGAGGTCCACCTGAGCCCTGAAGGTGTCCAGGAAGAGTTCACTGATGGTCTGATGGATCACCACATTAGCTGAGCTCCTGATGGGAGCGTGAAGCTTCTCTCTGAGCTCCGAGTACTCTGTGGAGTTCAGACTGAGGAGGGGGAGAGGGGTCAGTATAAACACACATACATACAGGTGTGTACAGGTGTGTACAGGTGTGTACAGGTGTGTACAGGTGTGTACCTGATGTGGAAGGCTCTGGCTGCAGGGTTGATGCTTTCCACTCTTAGGGTGAGGATCTGTGTCGGGGAGGTGGAGTCTGGACTCAGCTGATGCTGTCTGGACTCTGTGACGGTTACATGACACTCAGACTGCAGGGCGATGTAGACGTGATAGGTGGTCACCTGCACAGGCACACACATACACACACTGAGGATCTGTGTCGGGGAGGTGGAGTCTGGACTCAGCTGATGCTGTCTGGACTCTGTGACGGTTACATGACACTCAGACTGCAGGGCGATGTAGACGTGATAGGTGGTCACCTGCACAGGCACACACATACACACACTGTCATCCATGTATTTGAATACGTGTTGGTGAATTGTAAGATGATGGGGCACCGGGGACCTAGTGGTTTAGGTCTGACCTGTGGCTCCTTTCCCGTGTGTCTTTCCCCACTCTCTCTCTCTCTTGCCCTGATTTCTGACTCTATCCACTCACCCCTGGGCAAGTATCGTATATGAAAAAAAAAAGAAAAACTATATACTGCTCTGTCTGACAGGTGAGCGACTCACCTTCAGCACCCAGGTGTCGGTGATGATTACTCGTGCTCCAGGAGCTCCTGTAGCGAACTTGTCGATGCGTCTGAACTCGGTGTTGATGCTGGAGGCCACAGAGCCCCAGTTGGAGTGGGGGGGCTGGACGTGGGCCTGCAGGGCCCGGCTGATTGGATGGTAGGTCCAATTGCGTCTGGACCAATAGACGACAAGCATCCAGCCGAGCAGCTGGAGGCCGAGAGAGACGAGGAGGAAGGTCCTCCACCCGTCACTCACCTGGACAAACAACATGAGCCAAGAAGTTATCAGTCATCTGTAACCAATAGAGAGGGAGTGTCAGATATCAGGCTGCAGCGCTATTGTTCTCCAGCAGGGGGAGACAGACAGATAAAGAGACACACACACACAGACACAGACACACACACACACACAGACACACAGACACACAGACACAGACACAGACACAGACACAGACAGACAAATGCAGACAGACTGAGAGATACACACACAGACAGGCTGGCTGACCTGGTGGACATAAAGAAGGTTTTTGTCAGGAGCGGCGAGACACATGCCCAAGTAGTAACCTGCAGAGAAGAAAAACAATAAGAAGCTCAGAGTCATGTTTCCTGTTTGCTCTGAGACTGTCTCTCTCACACACACACACACACACACACACACACACACACACACACACACACACACACACACACACACACACACACACACACACACACACACACACAGTTTGCAGGTCATATTTACACAGGCTAATGAAAATGCGTCTTCTACCGAGTCTACAGAACAATAAGGGCACTTAACTTTATTAAGAATAAACTTCACATACTTTATCATCACAGATCTGTCCCCAGAAATAACATTTATACCGTTTCTAACACTTCCGCGAGCTGCATGTCATTCTTGGCAGGGATGCATTTCTCGACATAACACCAGTTTACATAACTGTATGTGAGTCTGTGAATTACTCATAGGCAGGGGGGTTATCAGTCATTATGTGACTGACATTGATTTGATCAGCCTGTATGTATAAGGAGTCTGTTTTTTTACCCAGAGGCAGGGCGCTGTGGACCAGCACGGTGACGCTGGTCCTGCGGACGTGGTACTGGGTGAAGCCCAAATCCTCGCTGCCGAGCCAGGAGCCGAACAGGTTCTGAACGGTGATCCCGGCGGACCTGAACTCTGTGGGGGTGAAGACGAAGCATAGACAGAATACTATATAGGCCAAAGTAAAACTTAGCTCCGGCGGACTCTCCATATTGCACCCCGGATCAGACCCCGGACTTCACTGTGGGATCTGTTTGTTTATTATCCTGCGCTACTTCCACGTCACCTTCTTCTTCTACGCTCTGATACAGGAGGTAAGTGAAGAGGTGTGTGCTGCCACCTGCTGATCTGAAAGAGCACTACACCAACTATCAGAGGAGTAGTGATGGGAAAAGCAGTTCTTTTCAGTGTACTGAATCAGTAGAATCAGTTCAGTAAAGTGATTCGTTCAAAAGATTCGTTCACCGAATCGTTCAGTACTTCTCCGCAGCTCTGTCTGTGAATCAGAATTTAATAAACTGAAACACGGCTGAATGTTTAGTTCTGCTCGCGATCGTACTGAGAACAGCCGGTGGTGAATAATAAACCAATGAGCTGAGAATTTAGTTGGATAAAGTTACAGTTTGCAAACTGAAAGCTGCTAAAACAATCACATTTATTTTCCCCGACCGTTCTGTTCAGTACGTTCAGTACACGTTCAGGTCATTCACTGAATGAGAAATCCGCTCTTCCTCTCAGTCAGTCAGTGATTCACGTCGGAGCTCTCGTTCAGTTCGTTCAGTGATTCACGTCGGAGCTCTCGTTCAGTTCGTTCAGTGATTCATGTCGGAGCTCTCGTTCAGTTCGTTCAGTGATTCACGTCGGAGCTCTCGTTCAGTTCGTTCAGTGATTCACGTCGGAGCTCTCGTTCAGTTCGTTCAGTGATTCATGTCGGAGCTCTCGTTCAGTTCGTTCAGTGATTCATGTCAGAGCTCTCGTTCAGTTCGTTCAGTGATTCACGTCGGAGCTCTCGTTCAGTTCGTTCAGTGATTCATGTCAGAGCTCTCGTTCAGTTCGTTCACTGAACAAACTGAACGAGAGCTCCGCCTCCGAGTCACTCTCTTCCTCTCAGTACGTTCAGTGAACGAAACACTGACTGAACGTGAACGAGCGAGACTGCGAGTCACCAGCCTCAGTCACACACACACACACACACACTGTACTGACTGAGGAGAGGAGGGAGGGCGGGCTTTGAGTGACTCTTACGGTCTAGAGAGAGAGACACGAGACGGGAGAGAGGAGAGCACAGCTGAAGTTGAGAAATGAACGACTCTTTTCAGTAAGTGATTCAGTTCAGTTCGTTCACCCAGATGATTCGTTCGTTTTGAAACCATGTTAAATGTGCATGCTTTGCCGAAGAAATACAAATATGGACTTATAATTAAATATAAATGTGAATTATTTTGACTAGTATATTCATTTTTAGCTTTTTTGTTAATTTATTTAGATCAGTATTATTAAATAATTATTGTTATAATGAGAACACACTTTTTTCAAAGCTCACGCTTTATTTAGGAAAATAAAAACAAAGAATAATCCATAATTGCAAACTTAAAAATGAAGAGGTGGAGGCAACAAACTGTATGCTATTTCTGACACTTTAATTATTTTGCCTTGATATCGATGGATTATCATGACCAGAGGCCCTTGACACCAACTCGCCTTGGACCCCTACTTCCAGAATGCAAATATTCTGATCAGTTTTTATGCACCAATTTGTGCAATACAACAAAAGTCCTGTTTTCAAAAGTTCAAAAGATTTAAGTGAGCGCTGAATCCTATGGACTCCTGAACAGCTTCACAGACTGCAAACAATACAAAGGGAATTCCCTCATCCCAACTCTTACCTGTTTCTATTCAACTAAAGCGCCCTGTGATTCGAGGTGATATGAGCTTGAAATGGCATGTTTCACGGGCAAAGTGCTGAGGACTTGTTTGAAAAGTTTTGACTGGAAGTTTGTACCCTGACCGGTCTGGATTACACCAGGAAGACCAAAAGTGGAGAAAAACTTTGTTAAAGCTTTTACTATGGAGCTGGATGTGATTTTTACTGCTTCAGGGTAGAGAGTGGCAGCGCACATGATGGTGAGTAGATATTTATTACCATTCTTAGTGTGGGGCAGCGGACCTACACAGTCTATTACTACATGTTCAAATGGCTCTCCTATTGCAGGTATAGTAGTAGTGGAGCAGGTGGGATGGTTTGGTTTGGCTTCCCAGATAGTTACCAGACAGCCACAACATTATGACAACATCAGACTTGAGACAAGGCCAACAGAAATGTTTGAGAATGAGCTAATATGTTTTATTCACCCTCAAATGGCTTTAGTGAGCTACAGACAGGATATGATACACAGCTAGGAGAACATTTACACACTAGTATTTCTATATCACCACTTGCTTTGTCAGCAATCACCGCATGCAGCGATAGGATAAACAACACTTGATGGAACATCTTTAAACTGAAAGCTTTTGATTTTAAAGGTTTGTTTTTGACTTTATTAGAGAGAGAGAGAGAGAGAGAGAGAGAGAGGTGTGTCTCTGAACTAAAGAAACAAATCAGAAGTGAACCAGAGACCGTTAGAACCGGACTCTTAAAGTGATCAGATTTGATGATCCAGGATCAGGTGATCTGGCTCACTTTGATCCTGTTTGGATCACCCTGATCCAGGTACAGATTTAAGGATTATCAAATCCAGATTATCTGAGCTTTTTTTGTCACTTATTTTTTATTGGTGAGATCAGAACAATACAGACATTACAGAAGGGAGTCCATTGTTTTTCTGTCATGTAGAACATTTAACCCCCATTACCACCCCCACCAACCATTACCACCCCCACCAACCATGAAACAGAGCAGCTGGACAGAGTGAACAGAGTCAGCTGATCTTCAGTCAGCAGTGTTTCTCAGACTGACACACCACACAGAGACACTGAAGAACCACGAGAGAACCCAAACCCAGGATAGAGAGGTTCAGTGAATGTGGTGTTGAAGGTGTGGAGGTGGATCAGTGTGTCAGAGGAAACTCTGTAGAAGGACAGTGAGCCAGCAGGACAGTCCACATACACTGCTACTCTGTGAGAGACAGAGGAGGAGGAGGAGGAGGAGGAGGAGGAGGAGATGTTTGTTACTCTGTTATTGTGATAGACAGAGTAACCTCCATCAGAGCAGTTCAGACTCCAGGACTGATCATTAAATCCAAACACACATTCAGTACTGCCTCCTCTCCTTTTGATTCCTCTGTAACTCACTGATACAAAAACTCCTCCTCTCCACTCGACCTCCCAGTAACAGCGACCAGTCAGACCAGTCCTACACAGCAGCTGAGGACACAAGTATTCAAATCTGTCTGGATGATCAGGATATGACTGAAGCTTGTGTCACCTGTGTCACCTTCCTGTTCTTGTCAGACAGTTTGAGTTTTCTGCTCACTGTGTTTGTGTCCAGTTCCAGCTCACAGGCGTCTGATGGAGAGAACGAGACACAACACAGCTGCAGGTTATCATCTGTTCATTCATCAACAACTTTACTGACACTTACTGAGAGTCAATCAAACTTACAGTTCATATTCAGCACTGAATGGTGTTTGACAGCACTGAAATGTACTAATCCACTTCTAATCAAGTTCAAATGGAGTTACCATGCTGTAAAAAAATACTAATTTTACGGTAAATAACTCAACATTTTAAAAGTATTTTTCTGTTTTTTTAAATAAACTAAACTGTAAGATGACAGACATTATCTGTAAATTAACAACCCCCCTGTTATTTTATTTTTTATCAAATAAAGTTTATTTACAGTATTTATTTTTACAGTCAAATGACTCTACAAATGATACGTTATATATTTTCTGTTTTCTAAGATTACATACATATTTAATAATCTGTAATTAAATATGTAGCTGGTTAATATAAAGGTGTATGTCCATACCAACAATATGACGTGTTTCTCTCTCATTTTAAGATCAATCTTATTGGTTTTATGTTCATGTGTACCTGACATTCAAACTCTGTCATTCTGGATATGACTTTGATGATGTAAGACTTTAACCACATTTCTAACTTTCAAGAGCTTTATTTTAGATCTTTAAATAACTACTTAGCCATCATGCTGAAGCACTAACACATGTGACATTCAAGTAGCCGACCACATTCCAGAAATGAAATCAAATGAGTGAATGCATGAATCAATGTCCAACATCAGGGATGGCTAATGGCCAACCACTGTAGTCAACACCTGACCCGAGCTCGGCCGAACAGCAGAGAAGATAGGGCCTTGATGGACTACATACAGTTCAATCAAAGTTTAAATACTAATGTTGTAACTGTCATGGAGTTATGACAATGTTGGCCAATGACTGTTGCTTTGGGCATATATATATATGCCTACTGTAAGAGTCCGTGTTTGGAATTCAAATTTTGTATTGAATTTTCAAAGGCATGGTAAATGGCATTAACACACTTGAGTTTCAGGGATACAGTAACCCTTAGTTTACACAAATCGTGGAGGGGAATCAATAATGGGCTGTACTTTATTTGAAGTTTAATTTCTAACCCACCTTAAACTGAAAGAGTGAAAATCTTTAGATGTTTCTATTTTGTATTTCTTTGTTTTCAGTAGAGGATATTTCACAGTAATCTTAAACATTATTTTTATCAGATTTGAAAAAACATTTCTACAGCGTGTCCTAACAAGCGTCAACGACATGATCAGCCTGATTCTATAGTTTCCTATTGGAGGATCCTAACTGCCCGTGTGTGATGCAGGGCGCCATTTTTACCCTGATACCCTGTTTCTATTATCCTCTCTGTTGCTCGCATAGACAGATGAAGAACAAGGGAGGACGGGGCTCTACAAGGCACTGACACTTTCTTTTCTCACTCAAAAGAGTTTGTTAGCTTGTTTTACAAAGTGTAGAGAGTGGTGCATTAATAAAATCCACATCAGGATTGAAATGTTGACCTTGTGTCAACAACACAAATGTTGTTTTTATTCCAGTTCACTGCGAGTCGTTTATTGACGAACCTCTGAGTGTTGTGATTTGATTCAACAGCTCCTAAATACAAAGCACCACACTTCAGTTTGTGTACCTTCAAAATAAAAGCACCACACTTCAGTTTGTGTACCTTCAAAATAAAAGCACCACACTTCAGTTTGTGTACCTTCAAAATAAAAGCGCCACACTTCAGTTTGTGTACCTTCAAAATAAAAGCACCACACTTCAGTTTGTGTACCTTCAAAATAAAAGCGCCACACTTCAGTTTGTCCACCTTCAAAATAAAAGCATCACACTTCAGTTTGTCCACCTTCAAAATAAAAGCACCACACTTCAGTTTGTGTACCTTCAAAATAAAAGCATCACACTTCAGTTTGTCCACCTTCAAAATAAAAGCACCAAACTTCAGTTGGTTCACCTTCAAAATAAAAGCACCACACTTCAGTTTGTGTACCTTCAAAATAAAAGCATCACATTTCAGTTTGTCCACCTTCAAAATAAAAGCACCACACTTCAGTTGGTTCTCCTTCAAAATAAAAGCACCACACTTCAGTTTGTCCCCCTTCAAAATAAAAGTACCACACTTCAGTTTGCCCACCTTCAAAATAAAAGCATCACACTTCAGTTTGTCCACCTTCAAAATAAAAGCTCCACACTTCAGTTTGTCCATCTTCAAAATAAAAGTACCACACAATAAAAGCATCACACTTCAGTTTGTCCACCTTCAAAATAAAAGCTCCACACTTCAGTTTGTCCACCTTCAAAATAAAAGCTCCACACTTCAGTTTGTCCATCTTCAAAATAAAAGCACCAGATGTTGTACTGATGTTTAGAAGGGGAAACTGAAATCACAGAGAAATACATTTAACGGATGCAGTGAGGACAACCAACGTGCGATCATGTGCAATGAGACACAATATCTAACGCTCACATGCTGTTAGGACACGGTGTTAATCAGTACAGTAGTTAACACTACTGTATGTATAATACTGAATGTATTACCACTGTAATTCTACAATTACTGAATCTTTACATTTTGCAGTTAGATGTATTTCTGCAGGTCTTTTAAAGAACTTTACATATTTAAACATCACATCCGATCACAACGCTGCAAGTTACACATGGTTTGAATCTGTTTTATTCAGTATTTCTTTGAGACTTTTGATTTTGTTATCTTAACAAATTCCATCTTAATGGAATGAGGTTCTTTTACTTTCATTTTGAGCTGCCAGTCATTTGATCGTTTTAGGTTTAATGGAAATGTTTGTAATAATTTAGGAAATATCTCTAAAATAAATGTTTTTTTCTGCAGAACTTTTGGCGTTGTCACTTTATTGAAGGTGTGTGATCATTTAGAAAAAACCTCTTAAGTTATGGTATTTTTCTGCAGAACCTTTAATGGAAATATCTGTAAATTAAATGTTTTTGCATGCTATTTGAATTTGGATATTTAACTTTAAAATTACAGTTTTAATTACAGTAGCTGCAAGCCATTTGACCTTTTTTAACGTTCTGTATCATTTACAGCACATACTTTTTGTTACTTCCAGTTTTAAAGGAGAACTGGTCCATGGAGCTGCTCGACCTTTGACCTTTACTGTCTGCACAGCCAGAAGACGAAGAGGAGAGCTAGCTGATGTCTTTAAATATCTTCTGTTACTATTTCATCACTGAATTCATGTCTGGATGTTTTTGAGGAGAGAACTTGATGTTGGAGACTCTGCATATTTACATCTTTATGAAAATGAACGTCAAATCAAAAATGATTTCTGCTGTTTCTAAAGCTGAAGAGCTCCACGAGCTCGACCAGGAGCAGCTGGCCAGCAGCCAATATCAAAACCATAAATGTTAAAGTCACAAAAACTGTATGTTGTAAACTATACATTTCTGTTTGATATGATGAATGGTGATTTTCTAATCACTGGATTGTCACTTTTATTTCAGTTTACATTTTTTATTGAGTAATATTTCAACTTAAGTTTTCATGAGTTTCCATCACCCTCACTTTCATCATCACTTTGTGTTACTTCCAGCCCTCATCCAACATATGCTGCTGTGTTCTAGGGCTGTCAAAGAATATTAAAAATTCAAATTTATAATCAAATTTAAAAACTAAAAGAACATTCGTGAATGATCTGATATCAGATCAGCATATTGATTTACTTTTTTTGACTGAAACCTGGCTGTGTCGAGATGAATATGTTAGTTTGAATGAATCCACTCCTCCCAGTCATTTTTGTACTCATATACCTCGAGACACCGGACGAGGTGGTGGAGTAGCAGTTATTTTTAATTCCAGTCTTTTAGTTAACCCTCGACCAAAGCTGAATTTTTCTTCTTTTGAAAGCCTTGTTCTTAGTCTTCCACATCCAGTCTCAAGGACCTTTCAGCCAGTTCTAGTTGCTGTAGTTATATATATATATATATATATATATGTAGCTGGCCCATATTCTGAGTTTCTATCTGAATTTGCAGAATTTTTATCAGATTTAGTCCTTAGCAGTGATAGAATAATTGTTGTAGGTGACTTCAATATCCATGTGGATGTTGATAATGGTAGCCTGAGCACAGCTTTCATGTCACTATTAGACTCTATTGGTTTCACCCAGGGTGTAAACGAACCTACTCATCGTTTTAACCACACCCTGGATCTTGTTTTAGCTTATGGAATTGAAATCCAAAACCTTACAGTTTTCCTAGAAAATCCTCTTCTATCAGACCATTTTTTTATTACATTCAACTTTGTCCTGCCAGAATTATCTCTGCTTAATAAAAATGTGCTCTCTAGAAGTTTGTCGGATAGTGCTGTAGTTAGATTTAAGGAAGCTATTTCAGCTGCTTTTGATTCAGTACCGTGTTTCAACCCAGTTGGAAACTCTTATGATAGCTTTAGTCCCTCTCAGCTAGATCAGTTTGTTGATAGTGCAGTGGATTCGCTGAGAGTTACTCTTGATTCGATTGCTCCCCTGGAACGGAGGGTTGTCTAGCGGCGGAGAGTGGCTCCATGGTTCAACTCAGAAACCCGCACTCTAAAACAATCGTTGCGGAATTTTGAAAGAATATGGCGCTCGACCAAAACGGCAGAATCTCGTTTATTCTGGCAGGATAGTCATAGAAGATATATGAAGGCTCTACGTCACGCTCGAGCTGCCTACTACTCCTCTCTAATCGAGGAAAACAAAGGCAATCCTAGATACCTTTTCAGCACTGTAGCCAGGCTGACAGAGAGTCATGGCTCCATTGAGCCTTGTATTCCTTTAGCCATCAGCAGTAATGACTTCCTGAGCTTTTTCAACAACAAAGTTCTAGACATCAGAGACAAAATTGGTAACCTCCTGCCCTTACCTGGTGCAGATACATCTGATACGGCAGAGACAGTTCCAGGACCAGATATTAGTCTAGACTGTTTTTCTCCAATCGACCTTTCAGAGCTAAATTCCATTATTTCTGCGTCGAAACCATCAACCTGCCTTTTGGACCCAATCCCAACCAAGCTGTTTAAGGAAGTCTTTCCCTTAGTTAGCAACTCTATATTAGATATGATCAATTTGTCTATACTGACAGGCTATGTACCACAGTCATTTAAAGTAGCGGGAATCAAACCTCTACTTAACTGGAACTCTAGCTAACTCTAGCTAACTATAGGCCTATATCCAACCTTCCTTTTATCTCAAAGATCCTGGAAAAGGTGGTAGCTAATCAGCTGTGTGACTTTCTCCATGACAACAGTTTATTTGAAGAGTTCCAGTCAGGATTTAGAGTCCACCATAGCACTGAGACTGCACTAGTTAGAGTTACAAACGATCTACTTCTAGCTTCAGACAGGGGACTTCTCTCTGTGCTCGTCTTGTTAGATCTTAGTGCTGCTTTTGACACCATTGACCATCAGATCCTATTATACAGACTAGAACATTTACTTGGAATTACAGGGACTGCTTTGAGTTGGTTTGAATCCTACTTCTCAGACCGATCTCAGTTTGTACATGTTAATGATGAGTCCTCTATGCACACTAAAGTTTGCCATGGAGTCACACAAGGTTCAGTGCTTGGACCAATTCTCTTTACATTATATATGCTTCCTCTGGGAAATATTATGAGGAAACACTCCATACAGTTTCATTGTTATGCAGATGATACTCAGCTTTATGTATCAATGGAGCCCGATGGCACCAGTCAGTTATGTCAGCTAGAAACGTGCCTTAAGGACGTTAGGACCTGGATGACCAGAAATGTTTTGCTACTTAACTCAGACAAGACTGAAGTTATTTTGCTAGGCCCTAAAAACCTCAGAGAGACTTTTTCTAGTGATTTGACTGTCCTTAATGACATCAGCCTGGCATCTAGCACCACTGTTAGGAATCTAGGAGTTCTTTTTGATCAAGATATGTCCTTTACCTCTCACTACAGGCAAATTTCAAGAACAGCCTATTTTCACCTTCGTAATATATCCAAGATCAGGAATATCCTGTCGCAAAATGATGCAGAAAAACTAGTTCATGCATTTGTTACCTCCAGATTGGATTATTGTAACTCTCTTTTGTCAGGGTGCTCTGGTAAGTCTCTAAAGACTCTTCAACTGGTCCAGAACGCTGCAGCTCGTGTACTGACCAGAACTAGGAAGAGGGACCACATTACTCCTGTGTTGGCTTCTCTGTACTGGCTCCCTATACAGTCTAGAATAGAATTCAAGATCCTTCTTCTCACCTACAAAGCTCTAAATGGCCAGGCACCATCTTATCTTAAGGAGCTACTAGTGCTGTACTGTCCCTCGAGAGCGTTGCGGTCCCGGAGTGCAGGCCTGCTGGTGGTACCTACAGTCTCCAAGTGTACTATGGGGGGTAAAGCCTTCAGTTATCGGGCTCCACTCCTCTGGAACCGCCTTCCAGCCGGGGTCCGGGAGGCAGACACAGTCTGTATTTTTAAGAATAGACTTAAAACTTTCCTTTTTGATAAATCTTATAGTTAGGGCTGGTGCTGGTGTAGACCAGCTCTTAGTTATGCTGCTATAGGCTTAGACTACCGGGGGAACTGGCACCTTGAGCTCCTCTCTCTCTCTCTCTCTCTCTCTCTGTGCATATACAGTACATCATATTACTGCATGTATCTATCTATAAATCTCAGTCACTAACCACCTACTTTCCTGGGAGCTCTTGAGCTCTCTTAGGCTCCTCAAGATCGTCGGTTGACGGCCTGCCAGAACAAAGTAAAGTGTCTCGAGATAACACTTGTTATGAGTTGACGCTATACAAATAAAAATTGATTGATTGATTGATTGATTTGGATGTGGAAATTAATATTTGGGGGAAAATAGAGCACTTGGACAAATGCAATCCTATACTCATAATTACACATATTTAATTACAACAGGTACAGGAGATTCTTAAACATTTAAAGTGACCACAGAAGCATTGTACTATCTTTAAAACACGTTCTGCTCTCTAACAAGCAAACGCCAAACGAACCACGTACAGTCACAGACATGGTTACTGACTCCCGATTGGTTGATCTTGTGGCACATTTGTAACCCAGGTCACAGAGAATATAAAAACACAGAAATGTTTAAATTATTATTGTTTGAGATTAAAATATGTGTGACACTGTGACTTTAATTAAATGTAATATGAGTTTAAATTAAATGCATGAACTGACAGCAATCAGAGCACCTGATTGCCGCCATACACAGGAAGCAGCACAGCTGTAGCGTCAGGAGCTCACAGACACAGGAGAAGCGGAGATTTCAAATAGAAACGTTTGCAAACTGGTCTAAACTATATTTTTGGAGAAACTAACTTGTGTTAGGTATTGAAAAACAAATGACTGCACTAGTTTACGTTTTGAACACGGAATTGGTGAGTTACGTTACATGCTGTAGCCCATTTGTTTGTTTTGATTGCCCAGCTGTTTATCATTGTCTTAATGACACTGCGTTAATTTAAAATGGCATGTGTATGAATGTAAATATGATTAAACGCAACAAGCTGTTTTATACACAGTGTGGGGTATGATGATGAGTAATTATTATTATTATTATTTTTTTTAAATATCTCTTTATTAATTTGACAGGTATCGTGATACAATAATCATTAAGGACAATTTTTTTTTTTTGGTAACATGTCACATACCCCCCCTCCTCACCCATACATATACACACGCAGACATGCACACACACATAGACACATACATTACAATAACATAACCATACCAGGGGGCAAAAAGAAAAGACAAGCACAAAACACAAACAACAAAAAAAACACAAAAATAATATAATAATACTAGAAAAATAATGATAATAATAAAAAAAATATAATAGTAAAATAAAAAATTGCAGATTTCATATGCACTCCAAAAGCTACTGTCCACTCTGCTATATTAAAGCCCCTGGAAACTCAAATCCACAAAAAGCTTCTAACACTGTTATTTAGGATCTTATGTACATAATAACAACTCTCTTAAAGTATTAGAGATGACTTCATCTTCTGAAATTGGGTGTAAAGTTGGCGGGGTAAGTTCTGAGATTTCTTACATAATTAATTTCAAACCAATAATTAAAAAAACAGGTATGTCCCACCCAATAAAGTGCAACAAAACTACTCTGCACTAGTCTGCTTTCATAAGTCTGAGCCATCTCCTCACTTCGTCGCCCTTTGGTGATTAACAACATACCACGTGTGATTTATCAGTTCATCTATCTTCTCATTTCTATCTGATCCATCCATCTGATCTCTTTCCCTCTCCGTCTCTCTTTCTTCCTTCCCTCCGCTCGTTACTCCTTCATGCTCATGTTCCTGGCTGCACATCCACCTAATGCTGACAGCTTGTCATGTGGTGGACTTAGAGAGAAAGAGGGCTGTGTTTTGATAAGCTGGGGCGGAGTCTTGCAAAAGCACTCCCTATGTGCTGCACTCATTCCCCCCCAAAAATATTGATTAACCAATTTTTCCAGGAAAGCCCTGAGGCTTTGCCAAACAGCTTCGTCTAACACCCGGAGCGCTGTCCTGCCAACCTGAACCACACTGAAGCTGACAGATCAGCAGTAGACGCGCTGCTTAGTTTCGCTGGTCACTGGTTGTCTTGAATTTAGCACTTCACAAAGTTTATTTTCATAACATTATATTACCATTTTCTTTGTTTGGGTGATTTTGACATATTATGGGAGAAAAGCTGTTAAAAGTGAGGCTGCTATAGCTCCTTTAGCATGGCTAGGTACCCAGGATGCTTTGAGTAGCGAATAAGACAGTTGCAATATCCAATTAATGGCGGACATTTTGATTAACATATATGAGCTAACACACCCACACAGTCCTGAGAAATGACCTAAGCTGCAACATAAGCTTTTGAACATGTTTTGCTAATAGTTATGAATTTCTCAGATTTTTGTAGATGCTTCATGAAACATTTTATTTTATATCACACACAGATTTTTAATATTTAAAGTCAGGTTGACCAAGAAAATAATATGGCTGAATCCATTTGTACAGGAGGGCCCATGCAAGACAGAGCGAGACAATTTCTAAACCATCCATCAACCCAAATCTCCTCCCTGTATGGATGCTGTGTGTGTACAGAAATCATTGATTCAAACATTGTTTAATTATGGTGGCCTGTTTATTTTGAATCTGCATGGCAGCCCTAAGGGTTCATCACTGATTTTTTAAGGAAATCTTTTTGAATCACTCTTTGTTAGCCTGTTTGCTGTTTCTCCTCCTTATTTATAGCTCCATTTGTAGCTCCATCCATTCTTATTCCATTCTTTCCTTTGTGGGGGAGAATCTCTCTTCCTCACTTTTGCTATCTCTGCAATACAAATGTCCATGGTGTGCTTTCCCCCTGTTACCTTGATGAGTGTTCAACCACACATGCACGCATACAAGTAGATGGATGAGCAGAACCGGCCAAACTTCAGTGTGAATTATTTTTTTATTTTTTTATTTTTTATTTTTTTATTAGGTGATGCAGAACAATACAAGACAAGTGAGGGATATGACAAGAACAAAAGTATGAAGGAGACAGGGGAGACGAATAAAACAAGGCAAACAGACAAGAAAAACAGACAATCATCTGGATTGGGGAAAGAGAAAGAGAAAAGAAATAAATAAAATAAAAAGAAATGCATGAAAAATGAGAGTGGCTGTGATGAGAATTTATGATGATAAATATGATATGAATATAAGGGGGGGAGAGGAAATAAATCAATAAATAGGTCATAATGAAATGGTGGCTAAAGACAATAATAATAATAATAGTAATAAAAAAAAAAGATTAAATTTGATGGTAAGAGGGAAATAAATTAATAAATAAGTTGTGATAGTTATACAGAAAAGAAACAAAAAAAATATATAAATAAATAAAATAAATAAATAAATAAATAAATAAATAAATAAATAAATAAATAAATAAAAAATAAATAAATAAATGTGTTCGACAAAGAGGTCTATCCATACTGAGGTGTTTAGTTTTTTTCTCCTTTTCCAGTTAAGGAGGATTGCTTTCCTGGCGACATTGAGCCCAATGAGTATTGTGTTTTTTTGGTTGTTGGGAAGTGTGATTGAAAGAGTGTTTCCTAGGATGCATAGTGAAGGGGAGAGTGGAACCCGGCAGTTCAGTATTGAAGAGAGTTTAGTTGTGATTTGTTTCCAGAATTGCTGTATGGGTGGGCAGTGCCAGATTGCATGCATGTAGTCATCCAGGGTGTTAGGGGGGCATACTGAGCAGTTGTTTGTGTCAGAAAGTCCCATTTGATGTTTTTTGATGATATTAATAAGTAAGTGTGATATGAGTTCTGTGGTTAATCTTATACTGAATTAGTTGGAGGTTAGGTTTATTTGTCATTGAGAAGGTATTGTTGCAGATTATGTTCCAGGTGTCATGGTCTATTGTTGTTGATAAATCTTTTTCCCATTTTGTTGTGGGGAGAGATATTGTATGGTCAATGTTTATGAGTTTGTATAGTTTAGATAGAGTTTTAGTGGGTGTTGAGAGTTTTAGTATTGTGTCTGCTAGTGTTGAATTTTCGATGTAGTCTTGTTTGAGGTTGAACTTATGTGTTATGATAGATTGGATTTGGAGATATTGGAAGTGAGATTTATTGTTTATATTGTACTTTTGAGTTATTTCTTTGAAGGGGATGAAGGTTTTGTTTTGAATTATATGTTGAAGCTGGGTGATGCCATTGTCCTTCCAGGTGGTGAGATTCAGTGGTGTTTTGTTTTGAAGAAAGTCTGGGTTGTTCCATATTGGTGTGTTCTTACAGGGTGTGGGTGTTGTGTTCATTATTTTGTGGGCTTTCCACCATGCTGTTAGGGCTGTAGCAATGAGAGGATTTTTGAAGGAGTTATGACATTTAATTGAAGTGCTGATAAATGGTAGGGTTGATATGGGTATGTTTTTGCATTGTTCCTGTTCTATGTCTAGCCATGGGTGGGATTGTTCTGTGGGGTGTGTCCATTTTGTTATGATTTGTAACTGGTTTGCCAGGAAGTAGTTATAAAAGTTTGGTGCATCTAGTCCTAGATAGATACCGGTAGATTCATCCATCTGGTCGTGTCGTCTTCTATATTTCTGATAAGTGGGTTGAAATTCAATGATATAAGTTCTGACAATTTGGGGGAGATATTGATGCCTAGGTATCTTATAGTTTCAGTGGTGGAGGGAATAGGTAGTGGTAGGGCTGCCGGGTTCCACCTCTTTACAGAGATTGGAAGCAGTGTCGATTTGGTCCAGTTTATTGAGTAATTAGAGATTTTGGAGTATTTTTTAAAATATTCATTGTTTCTTGTAGTAAGATTTGTGGATTTTGTAGGTAGAGTATGATGTCGTCAGCATATAAACTTATCTTGTGGGTTACGTTGGGTGATTGTATACCTTTAATGAGTTTATTCTGGTGGACTACTGCAGCAAGTGGTTCGATGTATATTACAAATAGAGAGGGAGAGAGTGGGCATCCTTGTCTTGTTCCTCTGTGCAGTGTGAAGCTTGATGACGTTAGACCGTTGACTGTGACTGTTGCTCTTGGTGAGTTGTACAGTGTTTTGACCCAGGTGATAAATGACTTTCCCAATCCAAATTTATGAAGTGTGGCAAGTAAAAATGTCCAGTTTACGCGGTCAAATGCTTTTTCGGCATCTAAAGAAGCTATTATTGTTTCTTCTGTGGTTTGTGTTGCTTGGTGAATTATGTTGAATAGTCTGCGTGTGTTATTGTTTGCGTGTCTACCTTTAATAAAACCTGTTTGATCAATGTGGATTATGGATGGAGTGACCATTTCGATTCTTGTGGATAGTGCTTTGCTAATTATTTTGATGTTTGTATTGATGAGGGATATTGGGCGGTAACTGGAGGTGAGGGTAGGATCTTTATCTGGTTTCAATATTACTGAGATGTTGGCGGTGTTTATATGTTAAGGGATTTTTCCAGAATTTATTAGATCTTCTGTCATTCTGATGAATAGTGGTGAAATGGTTGACCAGAAATGTCTATAAAACTCATCGGGGAAGCCATCAGGTCCTGGTGCTTTGTTAGGGGGAATTAACTTTAGTGAGGAATAGAATTCTTCTTTAGTGAGTGGTTTATCTAATGCTTCTGCTTTAGTTTTTGTTAAAGTTGGTATGTCTAGTTTATCAAGGAATTCAGAGATGTCTTTTGAATTGGGTTCTGTGTCTGATGTGTACAGCTGTTGGTAGAAGTTTTTAAAGGTGTTTGTAATTTCATCAGGTGATATGAGAAGCTTCCCTGCTGGGTTTTGTATAGCTGGGATGGTATTTTTTTCCTTTTTTTGCTGTAGCTGATTTGCGAGATATTTTCCTGATTTGTTGCTATATTCATAGTGCTTGTGTTTGAGTTGTTGGATTAAAAATTGTGTTTTTTTATTTATTATGTCTGACATTTCTAATTTATATTTCCTAAGTTTATTTAGATTCTCTTCTGTTGGCGTTTGTGCATAGATCGTTTCTGTTTCTTTAATTTTAAGCTCTAGGTTGTGCTCATGTGCTATCTCTGTTTTCTTTTTGTAAGATGAGTATGAAATGATTTTGCCTCGAATAACTGTTTTTGCGGTTTCCCAGATAAGTGATGGTGAGTTATTTTGAGTGTTGTTAATGTCCATGAAGGATGCCCACTCTTTCTTTATAGCTGTGTCAAAGTTTGTATCTTTTAGTAGTGAGAGATTGAATTGCCATCTGGTTGGTTGTTTATGGAGTTGCTTGCTGTTTAGATGTAAGGAGATTGGAGTGTGGTCACTTATTATAATCGGATGGATTGAGGTATCTGTTATGTCCTGTATGACTGATTTACTTATGAGAAAAAAATCTATACGGGAGAAAGAGTGATGGAGTGGTGAGAAATATGTGAATTATTTTGCTGTTAGGTTGTTAAGTTGCCAACTGTCGCCAAGTCCAAGCTCCTCCATGTATTGTATTATTGTTTCTGTGGATTTCCATTTTCTGCTTCCAGTTCCTGAGCGGTCTATTGTGGGGTTGAGGACTGTATTAAAGTCGCCTCTGATTACTATTTTTGAGTTTGTGAAGTTATGTAATGATGTAAAGAATCTGTGAAAGAAAGAGGGTTCAATGTTGAGGGTTTCTTGGTGTTTGTTTGTGTGTGTGTCTGTGTGTCTGTGTGTGTGTGTGTGTGTGTGTGTGTGTGTGTGTGTGTGAGAGAGATAGGGAGAGGGTGTGTGTGTGTGTGTGTGTGTGTGCGCGTGTGAGAGAGAGAGAGAGACAGGGAGAGGGTGTGTGTGTGTGTGTGTGTGTGTGTGTGGGTGTGTGTGTGAGAGAGAGAGAGACAGGGAGAGGGTGTGTGTGTGTGTGTGTGTGTGTGTGTGTGTGTGTGTGTGTGTGTGTGAGAGAGATAGGGAGAGGGTGTGTGTGTGTGTGCGCGTGTGTGAGAGAGAGAAAGGGAGAGGGTGTGTGTGTGTGTGTGTTCTGCTGACATATAAGGGAGAGGGGAGGAGTAAATAAAATAACAAAAACAATACACATACAGACCATCATTCTAGGAAATCACAGTTTTTGGAGAGACAATAGCGTGGTAGGAGAGGTTAAAGATGTAGTCAAAGATTCATTAGTCACTGCAATTCAGGTGGGATATGAGTTAGAAGAGCCATGGGGTAGTTTTGGAGTCGCGGTAGAGCTGTCCTTCTATATAGAGTTTGTCAACAACCAAGCTGACACGTCTATTATTTAGTCTATGTTGTTTGAGGATGGGGTAGAGAATTTTTCACCGTTCATTTATTTCACGTGGGAATTGATCATTTAGTCCGTAGTGTGTGCCCGTAAGTTCCCTTCCCTAAGTAATTGCATGATATTGTTGGTTTGCCCTCTTGTGCACATAAAGCATAAAAATAGAAATTTGAACGATTCGAACTAATGTGTTTTTTTTAAAGGGCTCATATTATCCTTTTTCTGATTTTATATGCTCTTTAGTGTGTTTTCCAAGTGTCCTGTGCATGTTTAGGCACATCTATTCGCAAAAATTCAAAGTCCGCGTAAACGCGGCTTCTCCTACATCCTCCTGTTAGCTGTAGCATTAGCCGCATGTAACGCTCGGTTCTAGCCCCCCTCGAAAACAATTTGTCAGTGTGACATCTTGTCAGTGTGAGATCACTGATCTAAGCCCATTGGCTCGTTGTGGCAAGCCCAGCAGCTCATGTTGCAGGCCCGTTAACTTCTGTAGCACGCCCACGATATGCCGTAGCCTGCGGTAGCACAGTAGTGCTAACGTGCTAATGTTTATGCTCCCCTCGGACGGAGCCAGTGGCTGCATTCCCAATATGGTAAAAGGGGCGGGACATTTCCGAGAACCGTGCTGAGCGACTGACCAATTATGGCAGAGCCGACAGGCCGACCAATCAGAGCAGACTTGGCACACGTGGGGACTCTGAACGTGGGCACTTCAGAGCCTTAGAGAGAGAGTCAGAAGCGAGCCGGTGCATGGAGCGGCAGTACATGAAAACAGGCACTTTTTTAGAACTTTAGCTATTGTGAACATACTTTAGTAGGTACATAGATTAAATATATGAACCCCAAAAAGGGCATAATATGGGCTCATTAAGAATTAATATTCAAAAGACCTTTTTGGCCATTTTTGACATCACTGCTGTGTTCTGATGAATAGAAATGAAAACACGCTTACACTTCTTCAGACCAGCATTCAGTCTGTGCAGTCCACCATGGTCCAACCTGGAGAAAGAAACTAGATCAGAATCTACTTCATCTTCATCTAAATCCAGCATCAGACAAGAAGCAGAGTTCATCATTCAGAAACAGTGAGACAGCTTCTGTCTGTGTGTCTGTACCTCAGTGTCTCCAGTCTGCAGTGTGGATCCTCCAGTCCAGCAGACAGCAGCTTCTCTCCTCGTTCTCCTGGATGATTGTAGCTCAGGTCCAGCTCTCTCAGGGGGGAGGAGCTTAGAGCTGAGGCCAGAGACGCACAACCTTCTTCTGTGATCAGACAACCTGATAGACTACACACACACACACACACACACACACACACACACACACACACACACACACACACACTAGACATAGGTAAAGATACTAAAGCTGCTGTCATAACACTGGATGCCCAGAAAGCGTTTGACTCTATCGAATGGTCTTTCTTATTTGAAACCTTGAAAAGGTTCGGACTTGGAACTATCTTTGTGGACTTGATTAAAATTATATATCATTCCCCTAAATCCTCAGTTTTAACAAATAATACAGTATCAGAGTCATTTAGTCTACACCGGGGTGTGAGACAGGGAGATTGTCTGTCCCCCTTATTATTTAATATTGCTTTAGAGCCTTTGGGATAAGAAATCATCCACACATAAAGGCAATTTCAGCTGGTACATCTGAATGTCTTGTTACACTTTACACGGATGATTTACTTGTTACCTTAATAAATCCTGAAGTGGGTACCCCTTATCTTTTAAAATATGTAGAACTATTCAGTAAGATCTCAGGCTACACAATAAATTGGGACAAAAGTGAACTTGTGCTTATTGGAAAGAATACAATTCTACATGATTGTCCTTTCAAGATTGCTCATGATCACATTACATATTTGGGCATTAAAATATCAAAAAACCCTAAGCGTTTGTTCAAATTAAATCTGTTAGCAGGTCTTGATAGGCTAAAACGCAGCATAGAATACTGGAGGACCTTACCTCTATCTATGATTGGCAGAGTTAATGCCATTAAGATGGTATCCTTACCAAAATTCTCATATCTTTTTCAAAATCTGCCTATTTGGATCTCAGCTGATTTTTTCAAGAAGATAGAGACAACCGTTTAAACTTTGTTTGGGGTTATAAAAAACACAGACTTTCAAAAAAACATTTATTCAGGTCAACCCAGGATGGGGGTTTGGGTCTTCCGGTATTTAAAGATTACTATTGGGCTGCCAATGCTAGGGCAATGGTATTCTGGCAATGGGGTTCTCCAGACCATGAATCACTAAACTCTGCCCCCCTCTGGTTAAAATTAGAACTTTCATCTCTGATACAACCATATGTGTCACTATCCTCCTTACTCTATACCAACCTTTCATCTAAGACTAAACCAGTTAGTCATAGTCTTGTTGTCAGAAACTCCTTGAAAATTCTAAGCCAAATTAAAAAAAGTTTCAAAATCCCTGTAATTTCAATACACACACCAGTCTGCCATAACCATGCCTTCACCCCAGCATTGATGGACAATACTTTTGCTTTGTGGTGTGAAAAAGGATTAAAGTGTATCGGAGATTTTTATTTGGACAACAAGTTTACATCTTTTGGGCAACTAAGTTTAGAGTATAATCTACCTCATTCACATTTATTTTGTTATATGCAACTTAGGCACTTTGTAAGAGAAAACATCCCTAATTTTGAATCAACCTGTGAGGGACATCCTCTGTTAGAATTGCTTTCTCTTTCACCAGTGAGTAAGAAGCTTATCACTAAATTTGTTAATTATTTTTATGAGGATTCAGTATCTGCTAAGTGCATTAAGAATGCTTGGGAAAGAGAAATTAATGCTGCATTGCCTGATAAACTGCACTATCCCGTATTCATAGTTTTTCAATTAATAGTAGACACAGGTTAATTCAGTTCAAAGTCATTCACCGTTTTCATTATTCTAAAGTCATGCTTCATAAGATTTACCCCTCTGTGTCTCCAATATGTGATAAATGTAACTCAAAAGATGGTACTTTACTGCATTTATTTTGGGATTGTCCATTAATCTATCAGTTCTGGTCTAGAATTTTTTTGTTTTTTTCTGGGGTTTATCACAGGTCTCTCTCTCCTGACAGAAACATGTCCATGGATTGGGTTGTGGGTTTTCACTCCTGTTTGTATTGTGATGTCATACAAATTTTAATAAAAATAATAATTAAAAAAAAAAAAAAGATTCATCAAGAAAACATGATCTTAGAGGAATAATCTGCATCAGCTGCACACTAACCTGAGCGTGTCCAGTCTACAGAGAGGACTCTTTAGTCCAGCAGACAGCAGCTTCACTCCTGATCCTGCAGGTTGTTGTTGCTCAGGTCCAGCTCTCTCAGACTAGAGGACTGGGAGCTGAGGACTGAGGACAGAGCTTCACAGCTTCTCTCTGAGAGGTTACAGCCACTCAGCCTGAAGAGGAATCAGAAAAACACAAATGAAATCAATTTAAAACAATAGTTATTTCTGATTAAAGAGAACTACATTTAACCTGGATAGTTATGTGAGCACGTACAGAGCTTTGTTTGAAGCTTTGATCACAGGCAGCAGCCTCAGAAGAGCCTCCTCTGAAGCAGAATATTTCTTCAAGTCAAACACGTCCAGATCTTTTTCTGATGACAGTAAGATGAGGACCAGAGCTGACCACTGAGCAGGAGACAGTTTATCTGTGGAGAGACGTCCTGATCTCAGGGACTGTTGGATCTCCTCCACTAGAGAACGATCATTCAGTTCATTCAGACAGTGGAACAGATTGATGCTTTTCTCTACAGACAGATCCTCACTGATCTTCTTCTTGATGTACTTGACTGTTTCCTGTTTGGTCTGTGAGGAAATTCCTGTGTGTGTCAGCAGACCTTCTATGTGATTCTGATTGGTCTCTAGAGAAAGACCGAGGAGGAAGCGGAGGAACAAGTCCAGGTGTTCATTAGGACTGTGTAAGGCCTGGTCCACAGCACTCTGATATAAAAGTGTTGGGTCAGGTTTTTGTCTGAATACTTCAGAACTCCAGGACGTTCTTTGTCTTTCTAACATCAGATTGACTCGCAAGTTGATGAAGGTCAGATGGACATGAAGAGCGGCCAGAAACTCCTGAACACTCAGATGGATGAAGCAGAACACCTTGTCCTGGTACAGTCCTCTCTCCTCTTTGAAGATCTGTGTGAACACTCCTGAGTACACTGAGGCTGCTCATATTGATGTCACACTCTGTCAGGTCTGAGTCATAGAAGATCAGGTTTCCTTTCAGCAGCTGCTCAAAAGCCAGTTTTCCCAGAGACTCAATCATCTTCCTGCTCTCTGGACTCCAGTGTGGATCTGTCTCAGCTCCTCCATCATACTTGATGTTCTTCAGTTTGGTCTGAACCACCAGGAAGTGGATGTACATCTCAGTCAGGGTCTTGGGCAGCTCTCCTCCCTCTCTGGTCTTCAGCACATCCTCCAGAACTGTAGCAGTGATCCAGCAGAAGACTGGGATGTGGCACATGATGTGGAGGCTTCTGGATGTCTTGATGTGGGAGATGATTCTGTTGGCCTGATCCTCATTTCTGAATCTCTTCCTGAAGTACTCGTCCTTCTGAGGATCAGTGAACCCTCTGACCTCTGTCACCATGTCAACACACTCAGGAGGGATCTGATTGGCTGCTGCAGGTCGTGTGGTTATCCAGAGGCGAGCAGAGGGAAGCAGTTCCCCCCTGATGAGGTTTGTCAGCAGCACATCTACTGAGGTGGACTCTGTGACATCAGTCAGGGTCTTGTTGTTTTTAAAGTCCAGAGGAAGTCGACACTCATCCAGACCGTCAAAGATGAACACATGCTGGAACTCTTCAAACCTGCAGATTCCTGCTTCTTTGGTTTCAGGAAAGAAGTGATGAACAAGTTCCACCAAGCTGAACTTTTTCTCTTTCAGCACATTTAGCTCTCTGAAGGTGAATGGAAATGTGAACTGTATGTCCTGGTTGTCTTTCTCTTCAGCCCAGTCCAGAGTGAACTTCTGTGTTAAGACTGTTTTCCCGATGCCAGCCACTCCCTTTGTCATCACTCTTCTGATTGGTTCATCTCTTCCAGGTGAGGCTTTAAAGATGTCTTCTTGTCTGATGGTTGTTTCTGGTCTGTGTGGTTTCCTGGATGCTGTTTCAATCTGTCTGACCTCGTGTTCATCATTGACCTCTCCAGTCCCTCCCTCTGTGATGTAGAGCTCTGTGTAGATCTGGTTCAGAAGGGTTGGGTTTCCTGCTTTAGCAATCCCCTCAAACACACACTGGAACTTCTCCTTCAGGTTAGATTTGAGTTTTTGTTGGCACACTGCAGTAACTGTTCCTGAATAAAGAAAGATCTGAAATCAATGAACAGATCCTGATATAGATCACATGACTATCTGAGTTTGGACCTTTAAACCTGTCCTTTTTCTAAAATACTAAATCTGTTAAAATGTTCTTACTGCTCTGCAGACAGTCAGCCAGCTCCTCCTGCTTCATTCTCCTCAGGAAGTGGAGAGTTATCGTCAAAAATGTATCTTTACAGCTTCTCCCCTGCTCTTCATCCTCACTCTGACTCTCTAAGCATTCTGGGTAATCTGGACTCAGAACCCTCTGGACTCTCTTCAGCTCGTTCTTCACAAAAGTGACGATGTTCTCCTCCAGCAGCTGGAACAGAAGGAGACACTGGATATTTACTATAAACTGGTAGAACTCAACATGTGGTTCATCTGTCAGTCTGAAGGTCAACAGAACAATAACTCTATTAAATAACTAAATCTTGTAATGGTAGTATATTAAATAACAGTGTGTTGAACAGACCATAAAAATTAAGTCCAGGTCTGTTGGATTCTGCTGGTCTGGTTGATCTCTGAGAACCTTGGAGCGCTCCTGTTGGACTCTGGTACAGGACATATTACACAAGAGAACAATGGGTCATATATTATGAATCTCTGACCCAAGATATGAGTCTTTGAACAACAGAGTCAGAACGTTAACTTGATTTTTAATTCTTACCGTCCATCAGCAGGACGTCCAGCTTTAATGTTAATAAAACGAACTATAGACCGGTCACTCTTCACGGACAGACAGCTGGGTCCAGGAGAGTCTGGTCTCTGTTCCTGCATCCTGATACAAACAAACAGCTGGTTAATGAAAGCATTTAGAACAAAGATAATTTTTAATCAGATTGTTCCAGTTCAAACTAGCAGATGGATAATCAGTGATCAGGAGGCAGAGCTGAAGTTCTCCACAGTTCTCTCTGTTTCTATCAGAACAGTATCTCACTCAGAATACAGCCAACACTGTGTCTGTCCTCAAATCCTTTAGACCGATGAAATCAAAGTTAACAGAAGACTCAAACATAAAGACAGCTCAGAAAGATGCCACCAAGAACAATAAAAGTTAGGAGTCCAACCTGCATTTTCAGTGAGAAAGAACTCAGGCTAGCTACAGACAGATGTTCATGACGATACTACCAGAGGCCACCAGGGGGGGTAGAAGGACAACCTCAACACATCACAGAAAACTCACCAACAGAACAGAAACCACTTGAAATGTACTTTTAATTGATCCAGTTAATAAAGTCTGAGCTATGCTGATACCTTTAGGATGGGATCAAATCGTTCTTCATGTTCACAGTTCATCATTTGTTCACTCAGTTTTGAATCCTAAACTCTCCAACATGATGACCTCTGATCAGCAGGTTCTGTCTTTGAAGTCAGCTGCTGCTCTTATTACTGGATGTGATGTTGTCAAAGACTCACAAACACACTGACATGGTTTATCATGTTGACTTCAATCTCTGAATTCTTTGACAGTGACTGTTGTACACGTGAACAATGGGCTGCCACCTCCACCATTATATACTGATGACACTACAAAGTAATGGACCACGACATGAGTCTTAAAACAAAGAAAATAAACTTCAGTTTTCAGATCTCATCGTCCATCAGCAGGAAGTCCATCTTTAAACTCAATAGGAAGACCTTTAGACCGGTCACTCTTCATGGACACACAGCTGGGTCCAGGAGAGTCTGGTCTCTGTTCCTGCATCCTGATACAAACAAACAACATTATTAGTTACTGTGAGCAGCAGATGAGACAGTGATGAAGATGATGATGATGATGATGATGATGATGAAGGTGGAGTGATGTGAGTGCTGAGCTGTGACATGGAGAAGAGTCGTGGACAGTTAGAGATCCTCACCTCAGAGCTTCATGTTCCTCACACAGAGAGGTTTTAGAGGGAGGGACTCCCTCCTCTGTGTCCTCACACTGATTCATAGCAGAGCACCCCCTGCTGGAAGAGCTGCACTCTGTCACTACAACAACACTGATGGAGTTCAGCTGATGAAGTCACACCCAGTCAAAGATCTTCAGCTGTGGAGGAAACAAAGAGATGAAGCTGCTGATTCACCTTCATCATCATCATCCTCATCATCATCACCTCACTGTCAGTCTACAAACATCACATCTACCTGGTTCACCTTCATCATCATCATCATCATCATCATCACTGTCAGTCTACAAACATCACATCTACCTGGTTCACCTTCATCATCATCATCATCATCACCTCACTGTCAGTCTACAAACATCACATCTACCTGGTTCACCTTCATCATCATCATCATCATCACTGTCAGTCTACAAACATCACATCTACCTGGTTCACCTTCATCATCATCATCATCATCATCATCACTGTCAGTCTACAAACATCACATCTACCTGGTTCACCTTCATCATCACCTCACTGTCAGTCTACAAACATCACATCTACCTGGTTCACCTTCATCATCATCATCATCATCACTGTCAGTCTACAAACATCACATCTACCTGGTTCACCTTCATCATCATCATCATCATCATCATCATCATCACTGTCAGTCTACAAACATCACATCTACCTGGTTCACCTTCATCATCACCTCACTGTCAGTCTACAAACATCACATCTACCTGGTTCACCTGCAGGAGGACTCCACCACCATCATGGTCCCTGTTACAACCAGTCAGGTGAGCCTGTCTGCATCAGAACACCTGAGCAGGTGGACAGCTGCTCTTTCATGATGCTTTGTGTAAATTACATTCTTTTATATTAATAATATGTAACATATATAATATATCATATCTGAGGACACTTTTAGTTAACATGTCAGACCAATGAATCACAGCATTTATAATGTGGACATTAATTACTGTTGTATCATTTCTGTCATCATTATTTCATAATTTGATTTGATTGAATTCCAACATTTATATTTTAACTTTTCTGTTTTTGTTCTGCTGAAACATCTGAAGTTATTATCTGGGATCAATATACAACAGGCAAGGCAGGATACTGCAAGGGGCCCGAGGCCAGCAGGGGCCCCCCGAGCACTGACAAACTTTGCAATGACAGTAGGAAACCTCCCATAATACCCGATCACACAGAGACATGTTGCTAGAAAAGCAGCACCAGCAAAACCATGGATTCCTATGGCAGGGATTCCCAAACTTTTCAGCTTGTGACCCCAAAGGTAACTTTGCTAACAACTGGGGACCCCCATTGTCCTTGGAAGTGGTTAAAACATTTTATTATGAGCACAACCAGGCACACTATTACGCCTATCCAAATAGTGGCATTAGAACAGCACAAAACAACACAAGAGCCCAAATACGTAATATTATTTTCGAAAACACCTTTAATCTCTTGAACTACTTTTTTATACATATCGTCACAATAAAGGCTAAGATATGCTATTTTTGATTTTTACATCTTTTTGGAAAGAATCTTGCGACCTCCCTCTTACTGTCTCAAGACCCCCCAGTGGGTCTTGACCCCCACTTTGGGAACCACTGTCCTGTGGTACAGCACGATTGCTAGGCGCTCTTCTTTGCTGCTACAAGACGCATTTTTCAAGCAGTTTTTGAGTGCACATAAAGGTTAAAACATTTTCAACTTTACTGATCAAGAAGCAGAGTCGCAGTGCTCATCAATGTCACTCAAAGCAGCCAATCAAATCAAGGAGGAGGTTTGAACTTCGCTTTTTATGACATTTTCCCCAGAAAGTCACTGAAGGAAAAGGAAAATGAATTATCCGTCTGAGAGTGAAAACAGAGGAGCAGTGGTGGAGCAGATAGTGAAGATGAAATCTAACAGTAAATGACCGAATGCTGTGAGTCTAGTCTTAACTATCGGGGAGAGAAGTTCTTTATGTTGAAAATAATACTTCTGTGAACTTTGAAAATAAATGTTTATACATAACACTTTTTTTGTAGGTGTCAGATTATTGATCACATATTGGTGATGAATGGTTGGAGGACCCCCCTGTGAATCTTTGCTAAGGGGCCCAAGAGACTGAAGAATCCCCATTGGTTAGATCAATGTGACACAGCTGTCTCATTCAATAAGAGCTGATCATAGAGAATAACTTCAGCAGACAGAGTTTGTCTTTATAAATCTATCTACTAGAATCACACACTCTGATTTCACTGCTGTAATTCAGACAAACTTGCATAATAAAGTCTCTGGTCTGTGCTGATCTCTGCTGTGGGTGCAGAGGAGTGTTTGTGTTGCTTGGCAACCGTCCAGTTTAAGAGAAGTCTGCTGTGTAAAACTGTACTGTTAGCATGGTTAGCATGCCCTCCCTGTGCTGTGTAAAACTGTACTGTTAGCATGTTAGCATTGTTAGCATAGCCTGCATGCTAACTGAGAGTCATTGTGTTCCTTGCACTTCTACTGTAATAAGAGAAGCTAATGAACCTGGTGGCTAACTGTTAGCTTACAGCTCTTTTGACACTTAAATAAAACAGAGAGTCTTAAAAACAGTGAAAAGTGTCTCTTACCTTCAACACAGAGAACAGATCTGCGTCAGAACGAGACAGAGTCAGAGTCCAAACTACTGAGACCAGGAAACACCACAGCTGGTTCATCAACATACCAACAGGTGATCAAAGGGCACACCCTCCATTTCTCCCTGAGGGAAGTTTTAGTTTTTTATTTGAAGATTCATGAGAAGAAATAAAAGTGTTTGTGTGATCAGAAGCAGAAGAGATCGTCTTCATGTTGAAACCTCAGCTGTCAATCAAGAGAAGAACTTTCAGACTGTCATTAAAAAAAGAGAAAAACTTGAGTTATTATTGACCATCATGCTTTTGAAATGATCTTCAGTGATCAATCATCTTCTTTGTTTAACATGTTTTATTTTAAATGTCTAAAAACTGTTGACAGTTTCACAGTGAATGATCATTTCCATCGTTAGTCAATCAATGGGACGCTCTTCGAAATGAATGAAAATCAAAATGTACCTGGTTCATCCTTATAAAAAGAGATCTATATTATAAGACTCTGGTTTAGATGTAATAAATGTGTCATGTCATGTGTGTCTTTGTAAGCTGCTACTGGATGCTTTGAATTTCCCTCGGGATCAAAGTATCTATCTACATTTGATCTTATATTTAAAGGTCTTAAATGATTGTTGTTGTTTTTTTACACAAACAAAGCCATGTAGATCCCTTTTGAAACACAATGTAAAATGTTTGTGAATGATACTAGTAAGCAGTGGAAGGAGTTGGTGTCTTTCATCCACATGAGCCAAAAAGACACTTTCTGCCTTTTCTCGGCCAAGAGGGCACCAACTTCAAAATGTATTTCACATTTCTACTACATATATGACCCAATGGCTCTATGGCTGCACCTTTAATGCAGGCTTTGGGTCAGAAAATTATGATCATCACAATATGCTTGGAATTATTAGAAAGCAAAATGAAATAACCACACTCTTAATACAACAACAATGCCTCTTATCATTGCCAAAGAGAGAGATCCCAATCTTTGATGGAGATCCATTAAAATATCATGTATTTATGAAGGCTTTTGAGAATGGTGTGGAGAGAAACACTGAGAGCTACAGTGACAGGCTTTATTTCTTGGAACAGTACACTAGGGCCCATCTGAAGGACTTCAATCCAGAGAGAGGCTACCTTAAAGCTAAAGCTCTATTAAAGGAGCACTTGGGAAATGAGCTGGAAGTTGCTGCTGCATACATGGACAAGGCTCTTTCATGGCCTCTAATCAAGACAGAGGATGTAAAAGCTCTCCAAGATTTCAGCCTTTTCCTCAGAGGCTGTTCTAATGCCATGGAAGCTGTGGAGTATTTGCATGAGCTAGATCTCCCAACTAATATGCTCACCATTATAAGGAAGCTGCCTTTTAATGGAGAGAGAGGAGAGACACAATCAAAGGGCAACATTCAGTGAAATCACAAATTTTATAGAAAGACAAGTAAAAATCTTAAGTGATCCAATGTTTGGAGGTCTGCAGGATGCTCCCCAAGTGACAATGTACAAAGACATGAGCAAATTCAAACCACAGCCTCGTCCTGGAATGAAAGAAACACGTTTTGCCACCATTGTAACTCCTGTGGAGAACAAAACTCAATGGAATGGAAGCAAAGCTAAGGAACAAACCTTATCTGCAAGGAGGATGTGTCATTGCTGTGGAGGAGGACATACATTGGATTCATGTCCCCAGTTGGAGAAAAGGACCCACAAAGAGAAGATAGGCTTCTTAAGGGAAAATGGTGTCTCTTTTGACTGTTTGTGTATTGGACACATCAGCAGGGATTGTAGAAAACGGATTTCCTGTTCAAAATGTGGTCTCCAACATCCAAATGTACTTCACATTCACAAAGAAAAGGACTATGGACAAGCAGAAAATAAATCATATGTAGTAGTGGACAGCACCTTGGTGTCAAGTGGGCTTACTGGGGCTGGTGATAATGATTGCAAGCTTCTGATAGTTCCTGTTCAAGTAAAATCACAGAAGGGAAGCAAGATTATCAACACTTGTGCTTTCTTGGATCAAGGAAATACAGCTGTTTTCTGTACCGAGTCACTGAAGCACAAGCTAGGCCTCACAGGAAAGAAGGCACACATTCTCTTACGGACAATGGGTCAAGAGAGAGTTGTGACCAGCCATATTGTTTCATCACTAGAGGTCGCCAGCTTGGAATGTAATGACTTCTGTGAATTGCCAAAGACTTTTACTCAGGAACGTATGCCTGTTCATAGAGGAAACATTCCAAGGCAAAGTGATCTTGAGGAATGGCTTCATTTGAAACATGTTGTTCTGCCTGAAATAGATTCAGAAATTGAGATGTTGATTTGGAACCACTGGAAGTGATTCACAGTGTGCATGGTGGACCGTATGCAATCCGTACAATGCTGGGCTGGACAGTAAATGGACTTCTAAAAGGAGAAACTGAGGATGCAATGGATTGTGAGCGGCCAGAGTTATCAGTGAACAGAGTGTCAGTGGTGAATTTGGAGGAGCTTTGTTAGCAGCAGTTCAAGATGGATTTCCCTGAATGCAGTGTGGACGAGCAACCTGGAATATCAAAGGATGAACAAGTTTATGGAGTTAGTCACAAACTCTGCAAAAAAGGTTAATGGTCATTACCAGATTGGTTTACCATTAAGAAATTAGGAAGTCACATTGCACAAGATTTTATTTCAGCAACACGTATCTCATACCAAAAAGCAAACTGCAACAAACTGAAAACTTGCAAAAGATTGTATGTTTTGCATGACATGCAGCCATACATGAGATTTTCATTCATACAGTCTGCAAATGTTTTTATTTCAGCTTTTCCTTTCTAATAGCATTAGCTGCAACAAAATTAACAATGTGTGAAGACACTTTTAATAAAGTCTCATTACAAAGCAAACCAAACTGTTTTTTTTCAACCATCACATAATATATTTACATAAATAAAAGAGATTGACATGTTACACAAATTATTGTTTTTCTGTTTTGTTTTTAACTTTCCCATTGCTTCTGTCCAACTTTTCATTTAAAGATCAGGTTAAAAGATGAATGCCTTTATTTGCTTTATTTTTAAGAGTAAGATGAAAAGGTTTACGGTATATCATTCTCATGTCTTTACCCCAAATATTACAACAGACAGCAGACAGTTTTCTCATGTTAGCAAGAAGACTACACACAGAGAGGTCTTTGAAGTACAGATATTTCCACATCTGCATATGTTTTGGTTCCACTTCTGCATAGAATTATGAAGCCAAACCATATTTTAGGGGGGCATCATTTTATCTACATATCATGTTACATAACCCATTTCCCCATTTTGGTTTTTGTTTTTGATTTCCTTTAACATAATATTAAGACAAAGGAAATACATCATTCATTTCTATAACTCTTATATTTATTTATTTATATCATTATATATTAAGTCAGAACAGCAGACTTTTTGAGAGGTGGACTTCATTGTCTTTTACTAATAATTTGGTCAACCTTCACTTTTTTTTAGATCACAAGTCTGTAGTGCTGAATGCAGGGTTATTATAACCATGATGAGGATTCTCAGAGCCTTTCTTGGGGCCTCGCTGGGCAAGCACTGCACCCAGAGGCTCAATGTACTCTGGAGGTCCACTGCCCTCCTCTTCCTCCTCCTCTTCCTCCTGGATCATGTTCTAATGAACAGCACACATGTTTGTAAATCAGTACTTGTTCTCATAGGGTCAAATGGGGATAGACTTTGAAATGTGAACTGACCATGATAGGCTTTGTGTCTTTTTCAGGGAAGTCCATGTCATCACTGCGGTCCAGGGAGTTAAGGCTTTATTGGGAAAAGGAAAAATAAGGGCTAAACTCCACATGCACAGTCAACCGTTTCAGAAACAGATGGGTTTTTAATAAGCTAACATTGGTAGCATTATCTGCTTTAGTGAGCAAAATGTTCAACTGGAAATATTTCCAGCCTTATATCCATCATTTCTACAGTATGAAGAGAAAGAGCCATCACCCTCTCAACAGATGATGGAGTCGCAGAGAGCTTTACTTTACCTGACTTTGTCCACATCAGAGCTCTCCTCGTCCAAGTCCAGGACCAGAGTGGTGTCAATATTCAGGTTGAGAACAGGATTTGCTCTGATAGCAGATAATGGTTAAAAAAGGGAAAACAGTCAGAGTTATATTGCATTTCATGATTTTCATTCCTTTGCTGATATTGTAGTTGTCCTCACCCCTCCATGGTGTATTTGTTGGTTCCAGGTACCACAGGACCACTTTTCTGGTTGTCAGAGTTCACCATAGAGGCAGAGTTCATGGCTTTAGCTGCTTTCAGCTTCCTCCTGTAGCTGTAGGGTGAAGTAAGATGAACAGAAATTAAACATAGTACCTCTCTTAGATGTGACGGGATCATTGGTTATTTGTAGCTATAGGCCTACATAAATACTTGCTCATCGTGCAAACAATAAAAAAATCTAAATTTATGAAGTGAGTTGATTTTTCCAGTAAATATTGTAAATGCTGTCCCACACTGATAATTACAAATCTTGCATTATGTCATTTGGGCCAAACCATTGTGGTAAAAATAACATTTAAATTATATTAATTCCTTTAATTGTTTATTGAATGAAGTATTCATCGTAACCCCCCGTCTTACTTCCTGCGAGTGCACAGTAATGAAGTGATAAGGACAGCCAGCATGACGATGAGGCCTCCCAGCATGCCCATCAGGCCATACTTCAGTGGGTCTGATGCTTCAAGTACAGGAGCTGTCCCCTGAAACACAAGGAAGAAATCTGTCTTTAGTAAAACATGTGCCTTTTAATCGATTAGGTCTCATTCAAACTTGCTGATAAAAAGGATTTACAGGGGTAATGAAATGCTGCTTCTATGCAGCTGATTGTGTGAACGAGGTGTATGATGACAAAAGACAAACATGCTTTACTTACAATATTTTTGAGTCCAAGCTCTTTCAGTACAAAGTAATGTGCAGGATCAGAGATCATCTTTTCCACATTGTCAGAGTTGAGAGCTGTCCCATTGGAGTACACAAAATATGCCACGATGATAGTTCCACCTGAAGCCCTGAGAGGAGAATACAACTTACATACACACTTAATAACAAATAAAAAACATTTCAGTCCTGTTTTGTTTCTGAAATTGTCTCATTCAGAAATCCACTTTCAATGCTCAACACTATGGCTATGTTTTCATAAACACTGGCACCATCTAGTGGACAGTAGCCTGCATGCAAGTCAGAAGCTGGGCCAGGTTCTTCAAATAATGATAAAAATGAAATCATATTTCTTTTCTCTCTCCCAAGGATCACATACTCCAGATCACTTGAATTCAATCTTGGTTTTTCAAAGAAAAACTGGACAGAATAAATGTCATCCAGGTAAAGACTGATAAGAATTCACAAATCCAGATTGCCATTACTTAAAGGGGCAGCTCCACACTGCATACTGTGTCCTCAGGGGGCGCTAAAAGCCACACAAAATACGATCCTCATAGAAACTTTAAAGTAGATATTTCATGTTTGATATTGATGCTGTTTGTTGAAATACTTTATGAGGATTAAATACCTCATCTACTTTGTCAATGAATCACAGAATTCTAGTGAAAAATTTGATTTTCAAAGTCCTTCCTTTTGAAAATGTTTTCATGACCAATGTAATAGGATTTCTACATTTTCCCCTTAATCCTGTTTTTTTTAAATATTAGAATAACAGCCAGGATGAGATCACCTGATCATATTCCCTTATGCAATCTTTTTTCTTTTAACAGCAATATTTGACCCTAAAGGCTTTAATCCTTTTGTATTACTTTATATTATTATTATTTGGATTAATCTCAACTTCAGCAAACCATTTATGATCCGGAGCTGTAATGACAGACTCTAGGACTTTTGTTATTTAATATTTGGTGACTTACCTTGAACTTTCATCTGCGTTTATTGAAACTATTTGAACAGCAGCCTTGGTGGCAGCAGTCAGCGCCCTGGAAACATAGAGAAAAAAACAAGTCCAAGAGAAACAGTTTGAGTGTTAACTAAATTAAATAATGGAGAAAAAATATTTAACATATGAACTTTACTGAAGCATTGTAGATTCACCTGACGATGTCATTGAGTTTTCTTTCAACCTCTTCTTCAGAAGATGTAAATTCAAGTTCGACTTTATACGTTTCATCAATTGTGAAAATCTACAACAAAAAGAGGGTAGACAGAACAGAAGACAGACATAGGTCTTCCTGTTCTTCTGCTGAAATGAACTCCAGTGTTTGTCATCTATTAAAATTCAGCTTTATGGTTTTGATCACTCACCTCCAGTACAGTGCTGGTGAAGAGGCCACCAGTGTCAGTTGCAGTTACAGTTACCAAATACTTCCCCTTCAGTGTCACACCAAGTCCCTCAGTAGTCCTGTGGAAAGTGGTTGAAGCTATGAGTGCAAACAAATTTAAACTCAACACCCCCCTGGGTGTCGACATATTAAAGAATACTGTATCCCCTCCCCTCCAACAGAGGTAGGGCCGTATCCAAGGGGGTATCCATGGGCGCCACTATGAATCTTATTGGCCACTTTAGGTGCCACCCAAAAATCCTACACAACAATTGGTTACTTGCCCTGTCAGATGTAAGGCTCAACTATTCCCGCTGTGTAAACAGGCTGCTATAGTTTTCATTACATGTCAATGCAGCAAATTTTATTTTATTAGTACTATAGATTGAAGATAAATACTTTGCACATCTGTCATAAGAGAGGTACGTAAGAAAGGCATAAGTTCCATTAAAAAAGTTGCAAGAAAACTACTGCACGATGTCATAATTGAAATGAACTAACTAGCTCATTGATGTAATTTTGCAAGTCAGACAGTGTACAGGATTTTGCTTGCACATTTTTAAGCACTCTAAATTTTGACTTACTGTACATTTTCATTTTTTTTTAAGCCAAGAAGATTGATATGTTGCCTATCTCGACTTTAACTTGAAAGCAGATATGATTAGTGGAGATAGAAAGGCTAAGAGAGGGGTAATAATAAACCCTGCACAATTCATAAAAGTCTGGCCACTCCCCTGCATAAAGGATTAAGATATAACACTGAAAGAGACATTTTAAAGTAGTTTTACATAAGGAGGTGTTCTGTCTCAAATCTTTCTAGTAAGTGTTTTTCATTGTGCTGATTCTGCACCTTTTAAAATGTTTTTTCTCTTTTCCGGTCACTCTGTAACTCTCAGGTTTTGTTGTCTCTGTTGTTGCAATCTTTTTCGTGGGGCTATGTGTCGTATTTTTGTAATTTGTGTCTCTTTGTGGTTAATTTGCATGTTTTTAGATTATGTTTTGTGTTGTGGTCACTCTGTAACCTTTCTTTCAATTTCACTTTGTGTCTCTTTTGGTTATTTTTCACCTTTTTGGTCACTTTGTGCTCTTATTTATAATGTTGTGTAATGTTATTAAGTATTTTGACATCACTGTGGTCATTTTTCATATCTTGTTAGTCCTTGTTTTCTCAATTGTTTTAAATCACTTGCAGGTTGTTGTCCAAGAGACCTTTTTGTAATAACTGAAGTGACTTTCCTATTAGCAGTTGCTTTAAACAAAGGCTCTGGGTCCAGGAGCCCTCTGATCTGCAGGGCCCCTGGGTTTGTCTTTGGTAGGCACGTTCTGAAACCGATACAGGAGTGCAGCAGTAATACACCACCATGTGAGACTTTGTACTCACTGAATTATTCCGACATAAACGTCCTTTTGCTGTGTGGTGACGGCCTCGAACGCCAGTCTCATTTTATCTGTTTGGTTGTTGCTGTGAGCAAATTTGACTGATGTTACTTTAAACTCAATCTGCCGGTTTATTCCTGAGTCCTGGTCTGTGGCCTGAGAGCAACAAAAGATAGAAGAATAACATGGACTTCATGTCACAAATTTAACTTAACAAACTAAAAATCAAGACATTTATTTTTTTCATACTCACAGTGACTGCTGCAACCGATGTTCCTTTGCTTGTACTCTCTGACACCACAACTAAAACCAAAAGACAGAAAACGATTTATGTCCACACTTTAAGTTTCTAGAGCCTACTTATTTGTTTTAATTACTTGTTCCATGTTTTCTTTTCATTAGATCAATGTTTTCTAATCTGTGGTTAGTGGTATGGATGAGATGTGTGTGTGTGGACCCTTGTCCCTTTAAAAAATATATAAATACAAACTTTTTTGTTTGGAAATGATTTTAATTTGAATGATTATAGTTAAAAGTAGGCTAATATTACAGCTATGGATGTTTTTAATAAAAGTGTACTGGATTAAAATATGACAGCTCCTGAGCTCACAATGAGAGAACTGCATTCATGGGTAAGCTTGGAACGGAAAAAAGAATCAATTTTCCCAATATTCTTTACTTTTACTAATCAAAATCTTCTCTAGAAAAAAAACATTTAAAAACAAAAGTGGGGTAAAAATCATTTTGTGTGATTGGTGACAATGAGCAATGAGCAGACAGGCTTCTTTTCAAAGGTCACAGGCTTAAAAAACAACCTTATTCTCCTACAGTTATATGATCTTGTGATCTCTGTCATTTAAACTCACCAAACACAGAATCTGAGAAGATGAATTCAGGAACGTTGTCGTTGATGTCTTCAATGTTGATCACCATTTGTCCTGAAATATTTCAAAGAGACATTTGTGTCATGTGATATGTGCAGTATGTGCAGTAGGTCAATATTGAGTGATGTCATGCTTTAATATGTTTTATTTTACTGTTCTGTGTTCTCATGTTATTTTGATATGGTATCAGCGATCACCTTTTGTGGCGCTGTTGTTCTCTCCTTTCTCTGTGAGCTCGTCGATAACCTGAGCACCTATCAGCACCTGGTCACATCGTTCATAGTCCACCTTGAGCTCATGGTTTAGTATAACTTCCCCTGTTGGAAGCAGGATAAAGTAACTGCAGGGAGTCAGAGAGCTGTTACACCTGCACTCCATAGATTCCAGCTCATAGACTAAATGGTGCAACGTGTCCTTGTCGTGGGCCGAAAACCTCCCAACAACACCGCTGATCGTGGTGTTCTCCTTCACGGAGACCGGCTTTGTCTCCTTGAACTCGGGCCGCTCGTCATTCACATCGACCACATTTACAACCACCATCACTTCGGCGGCCTTCTGCTCCAGATCTACGGCCTCCACCCGCAGTCTGAATTGCTTGCGCTCGCTTTCGTAGTCCAGCTCAATGTCGGGGTCCACGGTGATGTTCCCTCTGTAACCTCGCTCCATTGCAAACGTGCGCATGATGAAGCTGCCAAAGCTCCCATCAATGATGCTGAAAGAAATGCGGTTAAAGTCTGTTGTTTGGTCCAAATCCTCGGCGGTAACAGATCCCACAAATGCACCTGATTGGACAAATGAATACCATTGAAATCCCGCCACACAGTTCTGATCACTTGAAAGGGATTTGTAGAAAAAAAAGACCCAAACCTTTTTCTCCTTCTTTAACAGAGAACTCGTAGGAGGGGGCTTCAAATTGTGGACTGTTGTCATTGACATCCTAAGAAGTATTTAAAAAAGAAACACTGACCATTACCACCCTCACAAGGAAAAGTAGCATTTAGTCTTTGCAATGATGTATTTCAAACTGCTGAAGCCTCACCTCTACATTGATAATGACTGTGACAGAGGCGGAGAGCGGGGGAGTACCCTTGTCAGTGGCAGTTACATTGAGCTCGATCCTTCCTTCCAGCTCCTGATCCAGAGCCTCGCGATCAAGCTCACCGCTGTTTCTCAGCACTCCGGTGTTTGGGTCGATGGTGAAGTTATCGCTGTAGCTGCTCTCTTTGATTCCGTACACTATCTGACTGTTTTCTGTGTCTGGGTCGTCTAAATCAGTAGCCTGTCCAAATGAAATGAAAAGAACTGGTTAAGAATGTCTCTCTTAATGTTGTAAAAAGGGACACTACATGATGTGAAATATGAGAACATCCTGAAAAAAAAGGCATGTAGACACTTATATTAGATTGTTGAATGATTCTGTCCAAACTACTGTCATCAATATTCTGCTCTTTTGTGGCCTGCTTCGACCCTGACTGCAGGGATTTTCTCCCAGTCAGCCACAGAAGCATTATCCTCATCTGTTGTGCTGGGTGATGGGGCTCACAGCGGGTGCTCCAGTTATTCCAAAGGTGTTAGATGGGGTTGATGTCAGAGCTCTTTCTAGGCCAGTCAAACTCTTCTTCACCAAACTGAGGAACCTTTTGTCTATGGACCTGGCTTTGTGTTTTTCTGACAGAAGAGGGTCGTCTCCTAAACGTCGCAGCTGTGTTTGAAGAGATCTGATCTTTATTCTATCATTCTTTTAAGGGAATTTTAACCATTTTGATCGATAATTTTGTTGACAGATCTCATATTTGTATCTGCATTATGTGGAAAAAAGGGTTGTCCAAGGCCTTCTGTGACTCCAGAGAGAGAGAGCTGCATGTAATCTGGTAAATTGTCTCAATTGATGCCACTTGGTGTCCAAGTAGGTTGGGGCCCAAAAGAGTTACAGAGTTAGAAGCCATCTAGATTTCAATGTCCCACTTGTCATCTCTGTGAGGTGATATTGGCATCAGAATCTGAACTGATTCATCTTGTGTTGTGGGTAAAGCAGGCACCAGGCATCAACACATTAAATTAGAAGACTAAAGAAATTAGCGCACAAGCAAATTTGCAGAAAAATAAAATCCTTCATTCAACTGCATTAATTTAAAATATTTTTCACATTGCAAATTGAGAGTTCAGTAATTCTATAGAAGTCAATGGAACAATCTGTGAGCATCACATCTCTGTATGGAAACTGGGTCCTTCAGTCGGGACCTCCAGATAAAAACAAAACAAAACACAGGGGGACACGGAGGTCCACATTTTCCATCCCTTAAGGTTTTCTTTTCTTTTATCAGCAACCTGTGACATGAAGTTGAAATGAAGGTCTTGGTGTACATTGAAACAGATAATCAAATAAATCAGCCTTTGTAGTTATGTTCAGACTATCTGATGAACTTATCACCCTTAATGTTCTATAACAGTTACCTCAATCTTTAGTTTGAGCTGCCCCCCCTCTTTGACAAACTCCAGGTAAGAATCTCTGTTGATGACTGGAGGTTGGTCGTTGATGTCTGTCAAAGTGATCTCCAGTACCGTGGTGCCCGGCTTGCCTTCTGTGTCCCTTGCCTCCAGAGTTGCAGAATACAGAGATCTGATCTCGCGGTCCAAAAGAGTTTTGTTTTTCACATATACTCTCCCCTCATATTCATCCACATCGAAATACAGTCGTCTGAAACACACACAAAGTTATTTCAGTTGAGTTTTTTCATTTTACAAAAAGATATGCACTGGCTTCATTCAAGTCACCAGAATAACCATGTAACAGTTGTGTAACAGTGTAGACATACATGCTTTCTGGAAGAAGGCTGTAGGTGATTTTGTCTTGATCCATGGTGTCAGGATCTTCTGCCTGGAGAGAAATGTATGTCAGTGCTTTGCAAAGTCTCTCTCAATGATTTAAAAAAAAAAAAAACCTGGAAAAATCAGAAAACCCAAAAAGAAAGACCAGAATGCTGTTCTGTTAAAGTCTGAAAAAGTGTGATCAAAATATCTTTCCATATTAACATAATGAAGGACTCACAACGATGCGAGCCAATTCTGTCCCAACATCCGAGTGCTCAGCCACACTTAACCTGTATGTGACCTTTGGGAACGTTGGGCTGTTGTCATTGATGTCCTTGATGTTAATAGTGACTGTGGCCGTGGTTTGGAAGCTTGTAACATCTTGATCTGTGGCGATCACCTGTATGACATCACAAAGAATACCTCAGACTGGATTTAAAAAAGGCACAGATATGATAACCTACGAATTAAAAATGTCAATAAAATGGTTATCACAGAATCACAGGTTTTACTCACTTCTACAACCATTTGTTGTGTTTTTTCAAAATCCAGTTTTTGGGGCTGCCGGACCACAAGCTGAACGATGCTGTCTAACGTGGTAAACTGAGGCTCCACAGCAAACACATCCTTGTCAGCTCCTCCCAGGGTGAGTTTAGTCTTGGAAATCTGTGAAAAGCCATCATAGAAAGTGAATAATGCTTCATCATTAGTGTTACTCAGAGCTGCACCTATACTGTGTTTGACATAGATTACAGAAAAAAATCTAATCTTTAAGTAGAATAATGTTCTCTATGTTTGTGATACTTCTCTCTGGTACCTTATCAAGATCTCTGACCGTCATGTTGATGGAAATAGACCCCAAAGAGTTCTCAGAAATATCTTCTGTGTAGTGGCTTTCCTTCACACAGGAGAACCCACACTTGTAAAACAATGGTGAGTTGTCGTTGACATCGATGATGTTGATCAGTACATCTGTTGTGACGTTAGCAAAGACCCCATGGATGTTTTGTTTGGACTCTGTGGCCTGAAAGACAAAATCTATATCATTTCAATGTCTCAACATTTAAAAAATAATGTCTTCATGGAAAAGTATGTAGTTTTGAGTTATTTTGCATATATTTTGTTAGAAGATTTTGAACTTAGCTCATTAAGGTCATACAACTACTTTGATAGATATTTGTATTAGATATTTTCATTTTGTATTGTAAGCATCTTTCTTTAGTTTGCTGTTCATAGGAAATCCCCTGTGTACCTTTACAGTACAGGTGTTTAATAAACATTCTCATATTCCCCTTCTGCTCCCGTACTCTTTCAGTCCAGTTACAGGAGACACCTGAGGTATGATGAAGATATAAAGCCCCATAAGGGGCCACATTCCCTGCTTCATCAAAAAATAAAATAAAAGGACCTGTTTTTTTTTTGTTTTTTTTGGAGGGCAGGCTTTTTATTATTTTCCTATTCCAATGCATATCTTAGTCTGTATACTAATCAAGGACAGGTTGAGCTAGGACAGGACAGGACAGTCACCTGCTCATCCTGGCTGCAAATTAAGCATACACACATGAGTGATACAGTTCTTCTTATCTCACTCTATCAGCAAAATGTTGTATACCTTCATATCATGTGTTAAAACTCAAACTAAAGGGATAGTATGATAAGAAGTTCATATCATATTTAGATGGAAAATATTCAGTACACTACGTAAAGGTAATGTAAAGTTTAGAAGTACCGTTACTGCTGTGAATTGCAGCAGGAAATCTTCAGAAAAAAATAATTCTATTGTTTTCTAACAGGTCCCTCATTGCACACAGTGGAACAGACAGGCATAATGACAAAGTCAAATAAATAACAGAAGAGTACATTGATTTGTTAGTAACAAAACAAACCTTTACAGTCAAGGTAACAGTGTCAGAATCACCAAACTCCTCTCTGTCAATTTCTGAATTCACAGATATGACGCCATCACCTGAGATTGCAAACAAGCCGTCTGCTGTGGAATCTGTGGAAAAAACAACACATTGAATCAATCAATTAAAATGGAAACGTTTTCTAACTTTTTATTGCAGCTTAAAGGCGAACCTTCAATGCTGAAGATGATTTTATCATTGACTCCTGTGTCCTGGTCTACAGCAGTCACTTTAAACACAGACTGGCCCTGCAAGGGGAAAAGGGATAATCAGAATATGGAGGAGATGTCTCCATTTACATAAAACAATACGCTGCACCTTTGTCATCAAAACATATTCATTATATATTATACTCTGCCCTCACAAGGCTCTTACCACAGGAGAGTTCTCTTCAACCCTGCCTACGTAGGGGACACCGAGGAATGATGGGTCGAGGTCTGGGATGTCCACCACAGTGATGAAGGAAAAGGCAACACTCGAGAAGTATGTAGTATGTTCAAAAAAACAGTTACCCCCACCATCCTGTTGTGAAAAGAGAAGGTTAAAAAGTAGATGTTTGAACCAGAGGATTTATAACCTCAAATGATCCTCAGAGTGACATTTTTTAAATGATCAAGGACTATTTTCACAATTTTAATGGTGCAATTACAGTTTCAAGGATGAATTAAGTAAAAAACTGTTATCTCACATGCATTTTTAACTCTATAATTGCACAATAAATATCCAAATATTACAGTGACCTGCTTTGCTAGAGATTTACAACAGAACAAAAGCCTTTAAAGCAACAATGTGTAGAAATGTTGTCTTTGGCGCACACCAAAAGTCTCTGTGTAACAGCACTGTGGAAAGTGTGCTGCCTATGCACTGATCTCAGACACACAGTGCTGATACCCCTCTTAGACAACATGCATTTGTTTACAAGTACATGGCAAGGTGAGTAATATTACTTGATCTTGCACAGATATGACTCTGTAGGCTTCTATAGCATGTTTGCAAACTGTTTGCATGTGGAGTATGTGGATGTGTATTCAGCTAATCTATGAAATCTATCAGTTGTGGCTGAATGGCTGCATTTGAGAGGTAAATTTATTACATGCTAGTTGAGAGAAGTTTGTAAAGCTCTGAACTTAAAAAGCTAACTTGAAGATCGACAAGGAAAAAGACAACTTTTGGCGTAAAATGTAGAGCTGTATGCACTTCCTGCCAGATTACCTCAACCCGCTGTCATAGCTACTGCAGTAAAGAGGTGAACGCTAGCGGGTATGGGAGAGACGCTATTCTCACTGTCGAAAGTAATTGTCCTATTAAAATATAACTTTAAAACTACTGTTTAAAGGAAGACTGTGTGACATTTTACTCATAAATACAGCAGAAATCAAGTATATCCTAATGTCTCTCTGAGTCATGACTGTCTACATTGAGTGAGAAGCGTGAGTCCTGTATTGTTGTGTGAGCTGTGTTTACATCATGTTTACACGGATGGAACGGCCTTGAGTATAGACGAATATAAGAATAACATACTCACTGATTATTAGGATGTTTTTAGATCATGGTCATGCTGTGTCAGTTTATGTGCAATATGAAGCTACCAGCTAACTAAAGAGCGCTAACATTAGCATGCTAACACAACAATGCAGGCCACTGACTATTGCAGCTCGAGCAAAGGACAATTTTGTCCACCGCTCACGCTTAATGGTGCTTAATTATGGTGCGTTCTAATTGATAACTCCTTAATGTGAACGTGAGTGGAGAGAGGTTGGAGGTGTGTCTCTGGAGGAGGGCGGAGGCTTCAGAATAGAGGAGGTGTCACCAAACAGCAGTTTGTTTTGGTTTCATGCTGGTGCTCAAGGGCGACATCTACTGGATCAAAAAGTCACACATTCTTCCTTTAAAGGAGGAAAAGTTACATGTTGTTGCTGAGGTTCACAATTTATGATTTATGATTCACGATTTATGACATGCATAAAATAAAGTTTAAGTAATGACCACAAGATAATAACTAGTGGTCCTGAGTTAAGTGAAAACAGTTAATCATCTGTCTGATCATCTTGTCATACAGAGTAGCTTCACTCGATGCTTTTCTTGAAGATGGAGTTTTGGAGCACGTGAAATCTGATCCTCTCTCTAATTCACACAGAAAAGATTAGATTTATTATAACCTCAGAACTAACTGAGTGCTCCGACTAACAAGCCCACAGATAGTTCAGTGTTCATTACCCACACAGTAGAGAATATTTTCATGATTCCAGCTGCTTGTCTGGAGATTTTAGTAATTGATAAAGTCATGTGCCTATAAATATAAGTGCAAAGAAGTAAAAAATAAAGAAATACAACTTACACTAGCATTAATCTTCAACCGATAGAAAGTGCTCAGCTCTGTGTAATTCAGACTTCCAGTTAATTTGACTACACCAGTAGTGTCCACGATGGTAAACAGACCGAATCCAGAACTTGGGCTGACCTAGAAAAACAATGTGTAAATGTTGCTTCAGGAAAGTTCATGAAACTGAGAATGATCCATTATTCTTTCATTGAAATCTCATTGCAATTACATGATCACAGGGAGCTTACTTCATCAATACTGTATTTTACAGCCCCAGCAACTGAAGAGTCTGCATCAAGAGCGTTCACTCTGAACAGAGATGAACCTACAGGGGTGTTCTAGTGGGTTGTGTTTGTAGGAAAAACAGACAAGAAGAAAACACTTAAATGTCTCTCAGGGATAACATCGTTAATCGTTAGTGATCATTTAATCACTCTTCAGGGCTTGAAGTAGCTTTAATTTTTCTTATGCTCACAACATAACAAAACACGCTGGAGTAGAACAAATAATAAAAATGTATCTTTGTTGAACTTACTTCTGCAAATTCAAAATCATACGAAGCCTCCTGAAATATGGGTTTGTTGTCGTTGGCATCCAGTAATATAACAGTTATCTGTCTTATTCTCTGAAAGACATTGTATGATTATATCATGTAAACAGTGATAGGAAATGGAAGATAAATATTAATTGAGATGTCACTCACGGAAATGCTGGATCCATCAGAGACATCAACTCCAAGGAGCATCGCAGCATTACTCTAAGAGAAAACAAAAAAACAAGATCAATTGAATAAACTTATAAACAATGACTCAAAATCAAAACACCTACAACCCCCAGACCATACCTCTGAATCCAGTTGCCTTTCGACCTTTACAACCCCAGTGTTTGTATCCACTTTAAAGTAACCAGCGTTGACCCCAGTGAGTGTAAATGTCAGCGGGTCATTTTCTGCATCTGATGCGGCTATAGTGAATGCAGAAGTTCCTATGAAACAAAGTCAGAGAGATGCATATAAACATAGGAGCAGTATTCAGGGGTTGTGCCACTAAGATGGAGTAAAAACTGAACAGAATGTATTATTTAACCTACCTACTGGGGTGTCTTCACACACCTGATAAACAGAAACATCAATTTCAGGAGCGGTATTTGCTGTAAAAAAAAAAAAAAGTAAAAAGAAAGAAATGTTAAGAAGTAATGTAAATACATGGAAAAATCACATCAGAATTAACCAAACACTCACCATTACTTTGGCTGAAAATACACAATAAGCACAACACACTTCTGGAGAACACCTCCATGTCTGCAAATGAAAAGAAAGAAACATAACTTGATACACATAACACCTTTAAACTTTTGAAATGATCACAGTAATACCTCAGCAAAAACATGAGAGGGTCTACTGCTGTGCTTGCAAACTATTTAGTTGAACCAAGGATACCGGGATGTATGCTAATACTAACGTTAGCACGTTAGCATTAAAACAGACAAGCCGACAATCGTGTGAACTTCATTTCTTTTGCTGCCTGTTAAGATGTAAACATGTGACTTGCAGTATATGAAAGTTTCTTCCTCTAGAAACGTTAATTATCTCCATGGCCGCTCCCACCCTCTGGAACCCACTCCCAAAAAATCATCAGAGACTCCCCCTCACTCACTTCCTTCAAGAAATCCCTCAAAACTCACCTCTTCAACACTGTCTACAACCATCTTTGTGTATTTAGAAAAGCACTATATGAGTCGAATTTATTATTATTATAAATTCAAATTGTATTTTTGATTAATGCCCATTATCACTAAAAAAGGAAAAAAAGATAACCTCTAGAAGATGCTAGAGGAAAATCAGAAAATCATCATCTCTGTGAACAATTCTTGTCTGGCCTGTTTCCAAGGCAATCAATGCTATTTTACATTTCTGATTTTGACTTTTGTGTTTGTACACAACAAACAAACTAAAGAAACGTCATCAAATGATTTAATAATTAAATAATAATCAATATGGGTTTTTGTCAGTTATGCAAAATGCCTAAATTTCCAGATACGATTTATTTAGGTAACATTATTAAGACACTCAATATTCCATATTGTAAAATAAATATTTAGACATGATTTAATTCGGGTACCTAAAGGAATTCACAGCTGCTCAGCTTCTACACAGAAAAACAGCAGTTGACCTGATTTATAAGGGTTGAAATTTAACGGCATGTTGGATATGGTGAGCATCATAACAGCACCTCACTTTCTTCCCTGTGGGATTTCTTTTATAATATCGATAAAGCAAAAGGTGGAGCACTATTAGGCTGTCACCTGCTTTATGAGACACAATGATACATTCTAAATGTGACTGGCTCGTCTGAAAGAATGAACTACGGCAGCAGAAAATAAAACTGTCATAAAACATGAGCAACATGTGAAAAACACCCGTGATTTATCATCCTGATGTAGTTTAACTTTGTTTATACTTTATGGTGTTGTTCCCTTTGAGAGTTTAAGGAACATGATGTTAGTGGTAATGAGTCTTTCTGAGCTTTTTTAATGTTTTTAAAGCTGTTTGTTGGTTTCATCTTGATGTGAGAATGAACAAGATGAATCTCCACTTTTTTAAAAGTTTTTGGATATTTAAAAAAAATACAGACTTCCAGTTAATTTATAACTAAATAACAAACATTCATAGATATGAGAATACACAGATTTTAATGCTGTCCTTTGGTGTCTTGATTTTAGGGTCCTTTAGGGTACAAGGCAACGAGCCATGTCAGATTGGAGAAAAAAAATAAAAATTTTGGTTCTATTTCACAAATCAAAGCAGGAAAAATCAATTCGATCATATTTTGACAGTAGCTTTGTTATGTGATGACTGAAAACAGCAGTCTAACAATTCAAAAAGGTTAATCTTACTTTAAATGTTTCAGTCTTACTTACCAGCCAACATTCACCTGAGAGCTTCTCCTTTACTGATGTCTTGATGAGACCTTTGACTCTTGTTCCTGCTTGTGTGTTCCTGCTGGAGGCTGTAAAAAATTAATGATTAACGTTGAGACACGCACATCCAATAAAAGTGCATTAAACCTCTTCCTTTCTCTCAGGGAAAGAAACAACCCAAAGCATCTTCCTCAAATGAAATACATCAAGTTTGCACAACTCAAAATGTCCACCTGTTCTTTGCTCTCACACATGGCCACAGTCTGGTTAGAAATGAGACACAGCAGCAGGAAAACGCCTCATACCGTCATTGGCTGACCAGCGCTGTCACCAGTGAAACATGGCATTGTGCCATACCCGCTCACGAAAGTCCAGACCAGAACCCAGGAGTGTCTGAACTGCTCTTTTGTTGAAAGTGGTGCTGGATGTGTCGCCGTGGCAAAACAGCAGTCTTTCTGCTTCCATTGACCAGACCTGAGCAATAGCCTCTCTAAAAAGTGTCTCATCAGAAACAATCACTTAATGTTTTATTTTTTCAGAAACCACACATCCTATATCTTCCCTAATGAGCTCTCCACAATAAGCCCCCCCCCCTCCCCTTGGTTTCCCTTCCTAATTAAAGGCCATCACACAAAGGATTAGTTTCTCTTCAAGCCAATGGATTCATTCAGAAACAGACATTTGCCTCATAACAAAGAACAGTTCCACAAATCTTCACTCAGTATTTGTTACATTTCTTTTGTTTCAAATGGTTTTATAAACAGACATAAAAAAGAAAACACAATAAGAAACCTTCAGATGTTTCTTGTTTATGTTTTGTATGTACATTGTTTTCTAATGTTACATCATTTCTGTCGTTAAGCAAATAAAAATGTAGCCTGAAGGCACTTGTTCAAGTATTTTGCTGAAAACTAACTGTGCTAAAGGGAGTTAATGTAATATTAAATGGAATACACGTGTCTTAGCATGTAAGAGACTGCAGCCATGCTAGCACTTTCAAGAGACTGAGCTAAATGCTAACATCAGCTAGTTAGCATTTTTACAGTGACGATGCTGTCATGTCGATGTTTAGGTCAATCCACGTCTCATTTGAATGTGTTAGCACGATAACAATTATTTAATAAGCTCTTAAAACCATTAAAGCTGATGCTGAGATTTTAATTAGTTTGTCTAATATATTGTCATAAACTTATTTAGATAAAGTTAAGAAATGTATTGTTAGAAATACATTTTGGCTTTATGCTAGTGTTATATGTTAAGTCAAGGGATTCTAAGTGATGAAAATTCATCCTGAGTCCGGGATTAGTCCTGTACCAAAATTAAAGAGAAAAATGTTGAGAGAAAAATAAAAACTACCAGTCTGGGTAAAATGAATTATTTTATAGATTTACATGTCGATTAATTCAATTAAGACAGTAGTGAGTCACTAACCTACTGAAAGACTACCATTGTAATCCCGGGAGCTTTGTTGCTAACATGGCTTAAAACAAATATAGGGGAGCTGGTGTCGCAGTGGTTAGTGTGAGCGCCCCATGCATGGAGGCTTTGGTCCTCCAAGCGGGCGGCCCCAGGTTCAAATCCCAAAAATAAATCTTCAAAAAAATAATATATATATAAAGGCTTATTTGTTTGATTGTTTGACTAAAATGTATCAAACATTTAAAAAAAATAAACATCAAAGTGGGTCTAATTGGGGGAAAGGCTTTCTTTATTGTCTGTTTGAATTCAGTTATTGCACGATTCAAGGAAATCAGTTACATGAACAGGAAATCAGATGTTCTAGAGGAAAAGCTGTTAAACTCCACAAATATAATCATTTAGCCTCATAAACAAAATCAGCCCAACTTGATGACAGACATGCCAGAGATCTTTTCCTAAAATCTTATCCAACTAGACTTTGGTTTATGACTTACGGTACTGAACACAACATCGTCACTCCTGAGCTATAAAAATGTATAAATGGGCGGGACTGTTGTAAAACACTGCTGCCAGAGCAATTCAACAGAAACAGAAGTTAAAAAAAAAGAATCTCAGCCGAATGACTCAATGTTTCCAGGGTTTATATCAGGGTGATGTCTTTCCACATGTAGATAAGATGATAAAATAAGTCCTGATAAGTAATAGGGGTGGGCATCACCAGAGTTCCCGCGGTACAATATTATTATACCTGAGACTCTATTGTGAAGGAAGTGATAAATATTTTTAGGCACACTAAGGCAAAAAGCCCTGGACCTGACAACAGCTTTCAAAAACATGTGCAGATCAGCTGTGCGGCATCTTTCACTATATCTTCACACAATCTGTTAACCTGCAGAAAGTGCCTAAACTTTGGAAATAGTCCATTATTGTTCCTGTAGCTAAAATTAGCACCCCGAAAACGCTGAATGATTTCAGGCCTTGAAATGACTTCTCTAGTGATGAAGACATTAGAAAAGATAATCAAAACTCACATTTTAATGCAGGTTGAAGAACACCTAGAATCTAGGTGATCTAGGTCCTAGATCCTCTTCAATTTGCGTACAGAGCTGGTAGAGGTGTGAAGGATGCCGTCACCACATTGTTACACTATTTGTATAAGCATCTTGAGGGCCCTAAGACACATGCTGACTCCTATTCTTTGACTTTTCTTCACCATTTAACACCATTCAGCTGATTTTGTTTGCTGAAAGGCTAATTCATCAGTTTAAACTTGAGCCTAGCTTGATTGGATGGATTGTAGATGACCAATAGGTGGCAGTGTGTGAAAGTAAATGGTGTTTTTTCTAACCAGCTCTCTTCTTCCATTGGGTCTCCTCAGGGTTGTTGTCTGTCACCCCTTCTGTACATTATGTACACTAATGAGTGTCGCAGCAATCACAGTAATAGACACCTTCTTCAATTTGCTGATGACACTGTCATTGTCAGCCTTCTTGAGGGGGGAGAGCAGGGTCATGGGCCAGTTGTGGATGACTTTGTAACTTGGTGTGATGAATCTTTTCTCGAACTTAAACGTGACAAAAACTAAAGACATGATCATTGATTTTAGAAAGTCTCCACAAGCCAAATATCATGTCAACACTACCTCCAAGAAGGTTCAGCAAAGACTGTTCTTTTTTAGGAAAATTAACTCTTAATGTTTCTACGGAGATGATGACTCTGTTTTATAAAAGTTTTATTGAATCTGTTTTAAATTCTTGCATCGCTGCATAGTATGGAAGCCTGAACTTGTCAAACAAGAATAGACTTGGGAGACTTGTAAAAACAAGCAGCAGAATTTCAGGGAGGTGTCAGGTTGGGCTTTTGACCTTGTATAATCAGCAGGTCCTGAGGAAAGCTAGGGCCATACTTGTGATCCCAGATCACCCACTTTACAGTGAGTTTGACCTTTGACCCTCAGATCGTCGTTTTAGAGCTCCTGTGAGGAAGACTAAAAGACTCCAGGTCTCATTTTTACCAAGTGCAATTAATATGTTAAACAACAATTAGCTATTTGTTGGTCTTTTTGCACTTGAATTGCACATTTGCACACCTCCACTTTGTACTTTAATAACTTGAATTTCCATTCTGGTATGGGCTCTTGACTGATTATATTGCGTTGTTTTTATTCTGTTTTATATTTTGCTGTGTTGTCTGATTTTTTATTTTTTTTTTGTTTTGGTTTATGTTTTATGGTGAAGTTGTCCTTGTGTTTCTTGTCTTCTGTGTGCTCCTGTTGCAACGCAAATTTCCCTTTGTGGGACAATAAATAATCGGAATCTGAATCTATTGCGACTTTAAACATTTTGCGATATGCGGAGAATTGCGATACAATATATTGCGATAAAGCTTTTTAACTGCATATTATGTCACATACACTAAACTAAATCAAGAACTGTTTAGTCAAATAAGAAAAAAAAATCTCAGTCTCTTCATCTCACTTCAGTCTTTTTATTTCTAAACACTGTGAGTCAAGCCCACAGACTGACCAACACTGTGACAAAAGTAAAACCATGTAAGAGGCTGCATGCATCTCACAATCTGAACTATTAGTATATCTTTTTTTAACACTTTTTATTTGATAGTTTTGAAGAAAAACAACACAAACTGTCAGAATATACATTTGTATATGGTTTGTAAGATGTACATATAAGTGCATCATCTATACAGGCATGGATAAATATTTCTGTTAGCTCATTCTACGACAGAACTTTGAACTGTTAGTATTTCAGTCTAATCCAACTTTAACATGAATTCTTAACAATGCAACATGTTCAAAATGAATCGTGCAACCCCACTTCAGCAGTTAAAAATTAAATCGAAAATATAGTAAAAATATTGATACTTGGCCGCCATGACATGATATAATATCGGCACACATAAATCGTGATACTATGCTGTATCGATTTTCCCCCCTACCTCTAATAAGTAATGATGTTCCCTTGCTAATAAATTACAAAACATTCAGTATTTATATGATGATCATCGACACGTATCAATAAAATGTATTATGTATTGTGTTTAATAGACATGTATTTCATATATAAGTATCTTCATACTACAATGAAATGAATAACTGGTACACTGTTTTTAAAACATCAACAATATAAACAACAAATTAAGCAAAAGCATGTCTAAACAAATTGGTCATAAGTGTTTTTTTGTTTTTTAGGGGGGGGCTTTTTATGCCTTTATGTTAGACACTGGGGATAGAGCGAGTGGGGAATGACATGCGGGAAAGGAGCCACAGGTTGGATTTGAACCGGCGCCCCCTTAAGTTTCTTTAAAGAAAAGTACACATTGGTCACAGATCTTAAACTTAAAGGGTTTCAAAGAGTATAAACAACAACCCTAACACGCAGTCACCCCTGGTCTTAAGTCAGGAGTGTGGAACAGATAACCACTGATCAGAGGGCCTGTTCAACTTTATGATCTAACATGGTTCAAATTAAACTGGTTAACCCATACCTGAATTATCATTAAATTGATTCTTCCCACAGTGAAAAGGAGAGAAATAATCATAAAACATTGTATATAAAACTACACAGTAGCATTAATGTTCCATTATTTAGATTTTCAGGGGAACACGGTCATAAAGTGAGTTTCTCCATGTTAACTTTTAATACAATTCATTTCAGTTTATTTTATTTCATATCTTTACAGAATGTTTCCTGTGAATAACAATTGTAATACTTCTTTATTTACATTGATTTAATAAATACAAACTTAAGGTTAAAAATCGGCATACAGAAAATTAGCGATTTCAAAAGTATATTTTCCATTTAAAAGGGAAAAGTTGGCTCCACCTCATACCTAACTATCACATAATAATAAGCCTCATATAAAGTGAGTTTCAATCTGTGCATAAGGCTATTCTGTGAAGTACAGTACATGATGCAGTTATACTGTTCCTTCAGTAGAAGTGTAGATGACCCTTTATTCTAACATTTATTTAAACTATTCTATAATTGGTTTATCAAAGATTCAAATATTAAAACTGCTAATATGGCCTCTCTTCTCTTTCTGAAACTGAAGTGCCTGACATTTTGTAGACGACCCTGAACTTTCGAGTCAGACTCAGATCTTTTCAGTCCATTACGGTAAAAATGGCAGCACGGCGTGTGCTCTACGCTCTGCAAATACGCAGAAATGGGGGTGTAACGGAGAACTGCAGAAACCCAAAGCAACAGTGGGCTGGATTACCTTTTCTAAAACCAAATACTGGCGATTATGGAAATAACCTCGGGGTCTTTGAACCAGTAAATCCGCGCAATTGACAGCCAGGATGCGGTGGTAATACGAGAGTGTAATGTTTAGCACCTTTTTCTCAGCAGTGGTGAAATCCACGGAATGTTCCACACGGGAACAGCTGACCATAAGATGCCGCACTTAGCCTAACGAGATGTGAACATTACAAGGAAACTATCAGTGATCTGATGTTTGCATATTAACAATCAGGTAACTACACTCCTCCTCTTGCTATTCCTTTGTCTCGGTTGAATTTTGGTCATTTTTGCTGCGTGTTTACGGGAGATGGTTAGACGGGTTATTAGGGTTGTCATCCAGCTCAACCTCCAGCCCCTCCTTGTTTTGCTGCTACCGAGAGCGATGTTGTAATGTTTACATTTAGTATGTTGCAAAGCACTGCTGCTGTCATTGCTCTGCTTTTCAACAAGTGCACAAAAGACTAGATATGCCCGAAAGCTTTGCAGTGAAGCATTCAAAACAGACAGACATGATTTATTATCGGGCCTGATAGGCAGCTTCCCAGGCCCAAATGAAGCTTGATAGTTCTCCTGATCAAACCACACAAAAAGTGCTGCTGAATTCGCTCTAATAGGCTACAAAGCAGTACAGCTGAATGTCCGTGTTATAGCTGATAATGGCCGTTCCTCACTTTAACAGGCAAATACAACATTACATAACCAGCTGAGTAGTCTACTTACAGTAGGGCACTGTAGCCTTTATTTTGTTTATTTAAAGTGCAGTTTTCCACCACAGATAAGCGTTAAACAGGATTGTAACCCCCAAAAAGAGTAAATAGACTACTCGAACCGTTAAATACAAGACAAGGCTCTGCATTTGGAGTTCAATAATTGTGCTTCATTTTTAGTTTAGTGACTTAAATACATTTAAAATGATTCACTAAGCTTAAACTATAAAAATGCTGCGTTACAACCACAAACCCTGTATTACTCTGTTTTTAAAAGATTAGAATAAACTGAAAAAATGCACTCTAGCACAGCAGCATGCAGAGTTAAAGAACTTATAATGAGTTATAGAAGGTATATTACAGAATCAGTTTAACTTGTGTGTCAATGATGTGCATTCATCTTTTTATTGAGGTAGGACAAAGTTTATTTTTAAAAGCTTGCATGCGAAAGTTAATATCTTGTGGGATGTTTTAATTATATATTTTTTCTTAAAAACAACAAACTTTTTTGTGACTTGAGGGCCTCCGTAAAATAAATACAACAAAAATATTCTATATAAACTAATTTAAATGTTCTCAGTAAGTTGAAGCACAAAACAGGTATACTGAAGTTAAGTGTAAGTATCTTCATATCATATTTGAAAACAAAGCTTTAGTATTTGCTGAATAATTTTGACACAATGCGACGTCTATAGCAGGACGTTCAGATTAATTTAGTGTATTATAGGTTTTTAAAACCAAAGTTAATTTCAGAATCGAAAAAGGACGAGATGCCGCTTTACTATCAGTTTAGTTGGATTATGTTTTCATAGTTTATAACATCACACAGAGCTTTGTATGTAAGTATTTTTAATCCACGAACAGGAACAACAACAACAGGAACTGCTTGTTTTGATACATTGTAGCAAACACCGTCTGGACGTCTGATGTCTGTGTTTGCTGCACGCTGATTGGTGATTCAGAAGAGGGGGCGGGGCTTCGTCCTAACAATGCATTTCAAGGAATATCCACGCGCCAAGCAATGTTTCTGTTGAGGTTGTTAACGTTTTGTTTTCTCACGTCTAACGGCATCTCCTGCTCAGGTAAACGCTGCCGTTAACCGACAGGTCGTTTTGTGGTTTCTGGATAACGGATATCTCATGCAGGAGTTGGAAGCGTGTGTTAGCTGGCTAGCTTTAGCAAGCAAATAGCAGCTCTGTCCGACATTGTGAAAAAGCAGTCGGAGGAAACGGCAGTCTGGATGTTTTAACCTCCACCTGCTGATGGTGGTCGGTTAGAAGAGGTTACCTGAGAGGATAACTTGATGGGACGCGACATTTTGGAGGCTGAAACACCTGCACTCTCTCCTTCTCGCCGATCAAGCAAACTAGCTAAACAAAGTAAGATGTGGTGTGTGTTGGCTCAGTGTAGCCTGTCCACATAAAGCTGGTCTCTGTGGTTTAGATGACACATCACACGGGTAGACTTTGTGTGCAGGGAGAACTGAGCACATATTATAACCGTGCATTAGCATGCTGGCTGGATAGCCTCTTATAAGCAGCTATCCTTCTTCACCTGGACAAAGCGTTAGCCTAGCTGCTCAAGGGACTCCGTTTGGCCCTGAAATAAAGAAACAACGTTCAACACACCTCAAATGTTTTGTAATTTGCGTAGTGGTGTGTGCATTGTATTATGTTAAACACGATGTGGCGGTGTAGTGGCCTCTTAAATAGTGTAAAAGCAAGCAGTCCCACTTGCCTACCAAATCTTTTGTTGTTGCTTTGTCTTTTGAGCACATGGCTTTCCATGTTTTGTTCAGGCATGCTACAGCGACCCCTATTTATTGTGTCTCCGCATGTTGGCTACAGCAGTAATTACACTATTAATTAAACACTCATAAATTCACTATTTATTATAGCATTGAAGTTGGAATCAAGTCAGCATATGTTGAAATAAACTATTTGATATAACATTGAAATTGAAAATATAACCAATCAACATTGTGACTGTTTAAAAGTAGACGAGCCTTTAATTTAAAATGTCTTAGAAATTGATAAGTCATTTGGTAGTAGTCAACATGCAGTATGTTTTGTAAACATAAATCCAGGCTTAAAAATATTTTGCCGTGAATGGAGCACAGGTTGTCAGTAATGTGCACTACATTTCATCTGTAAGTCATACACATTTGCTTTTTTATTAGAAAGTGTTAAAATCAACTTTATCTGGTGTTTTTCTGTCAAAAAGCCTGAGTGAAACTGCCATACAATATTATTTCTTTCCACGTCACTCTCAGTGATGACTATAATGAGTGCTCAGTAATACACAAAGGATATAGTTCATTTGTAGCACATGAAGCAGGTTTGTGAGTGACTGTGTCAATCCATGTGATTTCACAGGGTTAGGACAATCAGAGGCTACATACAAGTGCCTCCACTGTACCATTTCCTTTCCCAGAGTGTGACTCGTCTGCACGACGTCACCAATGCGACCATGGGAAATAGCAGTAAATAGGCTGCCACCAACAGCCCCCTTAAACCCGAGGAGGTTCCTTGGAGAGCCCTGCAACGCCCCAGTGCATCCCAGGAGAAGGTACCAACTCTGATTTATCTTGGTTTTTTTTGGCAGTTTGAATATTACACTTTAGTGATTTATATCTTAATGGAACTATAAGGTTTAATTAGGGAAGTTTCAAACATCAACCAGGTGTGAGCCTCACAATACCTTTCCTACAGGCAAAAAAGTGGGGATATACTCCCTTTCTCTTTCTTAAATGTATTTAAAAAAAAGAAGTGTTATTGAGATGAATAGTACAATTAATAAGCACAACACATTGTTTTTTTCTGAAGTTTAAAGTAAAATGCACAGATTGCAATTTTTTGGGCGTTTCCATTTCTTCAGGTTCTGACCTGCTCATACACATTTTGGCCAATTCAGTTTTTTGTTTTTCCTTGAAAGAACTATAAGTGACAGTAAAAACAAAATGTTTTGTGTTGCCATAATGAAACACTGACTGTTAATTTACTGTCTATAAAAAAATGTTGAATATTGCACCAGCTTTCATGACCATGACCATGTCCTTTTCTCACTCAGTCAAACCCTTCTTTTCTTGTATATTATGTATTTGATGCCATAATTTATGGCTGAAGTGTCTTCTTGTAAGTGTAAAGTTAATCAGAACAATTATCACATTCACAATAATTGACAACATTGAATTTCTGCATCAAGTCCTCTTTCTAAAAAGGTTTAAAACAGCCTTTATTAATGCTCACTATGTCCCTAGTTGTTTAATGTCACTAACTAATAAATCAAATTAGAGCCACTGAGAAGTTTACTGCATCACCCTCTTCAAGTACATTCCCCCTGACTCCTGAAGGAATTACCCAATAAATAACTGCAGTTGGTGACTATTTTAGTAGGCTATTGTTTGCACCTGTGGACAGTGTTTATCTCGTTTACACCCGTTAATAATCAAGATGCAGAACTTTTTCCTGCAGAGTGATCATTTCAAACCACTTGCTCAATGCTGAAGTTTTATCAATTAAGTGTCCCACTGTATAAAATGAATCTCACAGGAATATTAATAAAATAATATTTTAAAGCATTGTACTCCCCCAGCCCTGTGGAGCGATAGAGGGAGGGAGGGAGGGAGAGAGATAGTGCACGCAGCACATACTTAGGAAAAGCGGATGTGCAGATGCCAGGGACAGAGAGGTATTTTCAGGCAATGGGAGCAAGTGCTGGGACATGGCCTTTGTTTTATCCTCCAGTTTGTCAGAGCTTGCTCACCTCTGCTGATGACACAGGAAGATTCGTCAGGATCAGGATTTCTCTGTATGTCTAACTTTGGTCCACAAGTGTCCCAATGACTAACTTCAGAAATAAAGCAAATTTCAAACAAGAATTTATCCTATATGAGTTCATATAATTACTGAACAAACCAGGCCATGACCCAACATTGATAAAAATCTAGAATTGAATTTAGTTAATTTTGATTGGTGTAGACAAACACACCGCAAAACACTAAACAGGTATTCTGATTTGTATGTTAGCAGTCTTAAATGATGAAACAAAACATATTTCCTGTATGGTAACATATTAAAATAAATGACATTTAAACATATTTAATAGAACTCTATTGAAAGTTAGATGCACACCTACCTAGACTAATGCAGGTCTGAGCTCGTTTTAAGATTCATAATTTTTTACTTTATTATCTTACAGCCCACCAGTAAGACGCCAGTGGGGGAGACGAGACAGACCTGTTCTGCACAATTCCCTGGTTCAGGATGAGAACTTCCATCGTCTGCTTTTCTCCCAACACCACCAACCGGTTCCTTTAGATGAGTCCAGACAATACAGCCACACCAGCACAGCACCACGCATGCTTCACCCTGCTGCTCACCTGCCCCAGCAGAGCGCCATCATGGTGGATCTACACGACCAGGTAACGGATCAGGAACTGCCAGATGAGTACTGAAATGTAACATTTTAAAAAACAGATTAAATTATCTCTTCTTTTTCCTAAAAGATGCACCAAGGATCAGTTCCAATATCATACACTGTTACCACGGTGACGACCCATGGATTTCCCATCCACACCGGGCAGCCCCTTCCAGGGTGCAACACTCAGCAGCTCCCAGCATGCTCGGTAATGTTCAGCGGACAGCTCTCTCTGCTCTGCTGCCTTCCTCCTCCTGTGAGTTTGAAAAGGAAGAGCCCAAATGTCATAGTGGCATCCATGTAGCACACCATAGCAGCCATGCAATCTGTCACTTTTCATGACTTACAAATGAGCCGCTGCTATTAATGTGCAGGGTTTGTGCTTTAGTCTCTTCTGTTAACACAAACAGTAAGCAACATAAATATAACTGTCCTCCATTTAGATTATTTTTTGGAAACAATCAGACTTCATAATAATAATAAGTGTGGTGTTGTGGCAGTACTGTTATCTTATGTTAATGCATTGCTTCTGTTCACTACATGCTTACAACATGCTTTCATCGTAACTGCAAATATGAGGAGCAAATTTGCTTTGGTTAGGCAAAGGTTAATCAAAGTGTTTAAATCCAGAAACATTTATTTAGAATAAAGAATCTGTTTAAATATATTTTTTTCCTGTCTTTTTTTCTTCTCTTCACAGCTCATACAGGCATGTACCATGCAGCATATGCCAGTGTCTTATCAAGCCTTTCCACCCCTAATCTCCAGCGAACATTTTGTATTGCACCCAACCCCATCTGTACCCCCCCACCAGCCGCCGCACCTTACTCCTCTGAGCCAGTTTGTCCCTTTACAGCCTCAGCATCCACGCATGGTGAGTAGATCACAGCCGACATGTGTCAATCAATGACCGTACAGTTTCCATGCACCTGTTGAAGCTAACAGAGACCCTCTATGTACATTTCTCTTCTCAGCCTCTACAGAGGGTAGAGAATGAAGTTGACCTAAGAGGGGACCAGCACCCATTAGGGACCTTCTCCTACCCTCCATCCCATCACCCACCAGCGCTGCCTCCGTCTCTGCCCTTACAGTATCTTCCTCAAGAACCTCTGCACCAAGAGCTTCCCTTTGGAGTGGTGAGAACAATAACTTGCATCACACCTGTTCAGATTGATTGAGGGCATATGATTCTTACATTTAGTTGCTTAAAAATACCAAAGGGGATATTAAATTAACATGTGTAATTTCATTTGTCTTAGACTTTAAAAGAGAAATCTGACTTTTACATCCTTGGTACCAGCAGAGAAGTAACAGACAATCAAAGAAACTGACAAAGCCAGAGAATTGTTGCAATCAATAAGAAAATGTTCATTTTACAACAGCAAAAAGGTGAATTTAATGAACAAGGTGGGGGTGAGGATTGGACAAAGTGGTTGTGCCAAATAAATAAACTCAACAAAACAAAACCGGACCCAACTAGTCTCTAATCTCATGAAAAAGAAATCCAAACACAAACCGAACTTCCTTCTCTAAAAATATTCAAAGAGAAAACTACATAGGTGGCACAAACCACACTTACATAGTGTTTCTAACAAAGTCAAGTCATAGTCAAGTCATATTTATTTATAAAGCACATTTAAAAACAGCTACAGCTGACCAAAGTGCTGTACAATGCAATAAAAAAAACAACAACTTGAGATCACAACGTCCACAAGAGAGAAATATATATATGTATACATATATACATATATAAAGAAAGCAACAAAGGACCCTGAAAGAAATTCAGGACTAAAGTCTATTCAGGACCAGGGGACTCAAATGCTAAAATATAAAAGTATGTCTTGAGACAGGACTTAAAAGAGTCAACAGAGGGTGATTCAAAGTCAAAGTATGTGTAACAAATGTAGGGGAACCCCAACTTGACCAACAACAAGACTGGCAGAGACCATGATCAACAGCACGAGCTGGTGTGTTCTTATATGGAGCCTCTCAGCTGCTGATCATCCAGTGGCTGGGTGAAGCAGGTGATGTTCATCAGGTGATTACCTACAGGGGAACAAATCAAAAAAGGAGTGAGGTCTCAGTCTGCAGTATGTAACACTGACCTGTAAATGAATCCACCCAATTCTGTATAACTTACTGAGATCCTAGTCTACTAAAATAAACTTATTATATATGTTTATTATTGTTCAATACTTACTTTGGTTGCAAAAAAGAATGTCATGAATGAATCTTATTGTCAGGGTCACATTTTTGTTTGCTTCTGCATTGCATCATAATTTTAGAAATAACCTAAATGAAACAATGTTATTGTTGACCAGCAATAATGATATTTGTAGAGAACTTTCCAAGTGCTTTACTGAAGCAATTAAAAATAGACAATCCCGAGAGTACGGCAAAATTCAGATAAACAGTTATAAAAGGCCCAAGTTTAAAGAGCCAATGACAAATGAAGGTAAAAACAATGAAACAGTGAAGTTAAAATATTTGCTCACCGGAGCTCAGATATAATTATCTGTCAGCTAAAATGGCAAATTTGTAAAAAAAACAAAACTAGTCTTAAGGAAGGATTTAAAAACAGAGAGTCAGCTGAATGAATAGAAAGTGTGAAGACTGTTCCAGAGCTGAGGGTGAAATCACAGCAAAAGCTTGATCACTTTCACGGCAACCTTGACTCAATAAGGGATTCACCTAGAAGTCAGTAACTACTGCAACCTTTTCTTTTAATTTGCTGATAGTAAGGGTCTTTGACTCGCTATTTTCTTGATCAACATGTCCATTTAATACAGTCCGACTTTGCTTTAACTTTTAGTCATTATGAAGAAGATAAAAGAGGGAAATATAATAACAGAATTTAGTTTGACACAATTCCATGAATCTGTCTTTTGTTTCTCCACAGCCATATCCCCAGATGCTGCCCCGGAGAGTGAGTGGTCAGAGATATCGGTTGCAGCCGCCCCTCCCCCCTCCTCCTCCACCTCCATCTTACTATCCCGGCTTCCTCCCTTACTTCCTGTGAGTACCTGCAGTGGAAGTACCAGTTTATTATGTACAGCAGTCTTAATGCACTTTTGCAGCTGACTCTTAAGTTATTAATTACATTCAATTTGTCTTTTGCATTTCTGCTTTTCAAAGTTATGCTGTGAAGAAGAAGGACAGAAATCATGTGGTTTCCACACAGAGCTTTACAAGTTCTACTTCTTTTGTGTTCGTTCAGGTCAATGCTTCCTGTGCCGCCAACAGCAGTGGGCCCTGCCATCAGTCTAGACCTGGATGTGGATGATGTGGAGATGGAGAACTATGAGGTAAGTGTGAACCTTGTAGTTTGGGCGAGGAAAAAAAAAGGCAAATCCCTTTTTTTTTTAAATTTAATATTAGGTCTATAACAGAGATCTGAAGATCTCTTTGCTATAATAGGTTAGTTTGTTCATAGACGTTTCATGACTCCATGGTATTTCAACTGGAGTATTTAGATTAGTTAAAAGTATAAGATGTTCTACAATGCTCGTGTATAAATCCTTGTTGATTTAATGTAAAGATTTGTAGAAATTCAGATGTACAACAACTTTTTAATGGTCCTTTGGACACTTCGAAGCAAAGGCTACCTCTTCCATGTTGTCAGTGTATGATATCTTTGGTTATGGGTGAGACTTAAATATACTTGTTTTGGAGCTTTATGGATCACACCACAGTTTAATTGTATTATGTCCTAAAAGATGTGGAGCATCCTCAGTGTTGCCTCTCTTTTCTGTGTAGGCATTACTGAATCTGGCAGAGCGGCTGGGTGAGGCCAAACCCCGCGGGCTCACTAAGGCAGATATAGAGCAACTTCCGTCCTACAGATTCAACTCAGAGAATCATCTGTCTGAACAAACGCTGTAAGGGTTTTTCCTCACCTTTTTAAAGAAAGCAAACACTCATACTCTGTATAAAACATCTGGTAACTCTTCCCTCTGCTCTTCTCAGGTGTGTTGTGTGCTTTAGTGATTTTGAGTGTCGGCAGCTACTTCGGGTATTACCGTGTAACCACGAGTTCCACGCAAAGTGTGTGGATAAATGGTTAAAGGTAAGTTCAGCTCAATACAGATGTTTTCTTTCATGTGAATATCTCCATACACAATGATTAATGTCTTTTTTTTCTTTGTGATTGACTTCCAGACCAATCGCACTTGTCCAATCTGCCGAGCCGATGCCTCGGACGTTCACCGAGAGGCGGAGTGAGAACTTGTCTCTGAGTGCTGAACATGAACGCTGCACACTCCTGAGTCTTTCCCCTGAAACTGGGGACATCTGCCACCTAACCTGCGTCCTCCAGAAAATATAGCTTACCACCCTACTCCTCCTGCCCCCTTCCTCAAAAATAAGCAATCCAGGATTGTTTTCTGGAGCCTGTTGTACCTCTGCTGTGCTTCATCGTCCGAGTCTCATGAAACCCACTGCCTATTGCAGCCTAAAGCCAGAGGTCTGGGATCGTCAGCCAGTCTTACTCTGCCCCCCTCGTTGCAGATTCCAAAGATTTACCCTACGATGCATCTTTTGCTGCTTTTGTTTACAGGGTTTCATTTTTATTTGGTGGATTTGGTTGTGGTGTTCATGACTAGCAGGAGTCCTGCATGGGAAACGGTGAGTTTGGGAGCCTGGAGGATGATAGGCTGGACACTTTGTGCAATTAGCAGAAAATAATAGGAATACTTCAACATGGGTATCTGTGTTTGGAGGCGACGCCTGACCATCATAGATGCATGTTTGTGTAGGTGTTGGGCAAAGTGACTTGTTAATAATGTATGTTCTGCAATAATGTATTGATCATTTCAACAGTTTTACCCCTTCTTTTGTTTTAGATTTGCCAATGCTATTGTGAAAGTGTGACTTGCTGTGGTTAAATGCAGACTCTGTTAAGCCTGAGGTTATGGACTGCAAGTGATGGGACATGCAACTATGGGGTGTCTTCAACCCCAGATTATCCTCTCTGGAAAGCAGATCTGTACAAAAAGCAGTTGTGGATTATTGGACTGCATTTTTTTTTCGAAGGTCATAACTGCACAAGTGCTACACCCACCCTCCATGTCAGCATTGTTCCTCTGGCAAGTGTGTATGCGTGTATGCGTGTGTGCATATTGTGTGTATGTGTGTCCTGTTCACAGAGCCAATGCATTGTGTAACCACTGGATACAGGGCAGCATGCTAGGATTTGCATGAACTGTTGATTCAGACTAGCAATATTTTAATCAAGCATTACCACCAAATTGATCAAATTCTAAGAAAAAAAGAAGAGACAAAGAAGCATACTAAAAGAACTGCTTGCTTATTCAGAAAAGCGCCATGAGGGAAGACTTGCATGTGGTTCCACCCTGACTGCGTTTAAAGATGGGAGTCCTTGTCTGAAGGCTATGCTGACGCCGTAGAGCTCTGGAGGCCTGTGCAGAAAGCAATATGAACAGTGAGTTGCAAGTTTCAAATGAACTTTCTTCCCCTTTTAGGAAGACGGGGGCTTTTATTTCTTTGTTTGTGAGCCAAATCCAATATTCAGATATAGCCTATACTGTTCAAGATTTCAGATCTGCCTTCTTATGACCTTGACAAGCACAAACCTATTACTAATCCTGAATACACTTTGTCATTTCCACTTGTTTTAAAAGTATGCCATTTTTAGGGGAAAAAAAAGGTTTATTTATTGGTTTTATCTTCTAGAAAAAAAATGCATTGAAGGAAACAGTTGGAGCACTAACTATGTTTGTGTATGGTATGTGTTATATCCTGGTAACTTGGCTGGGTCATTGTCTTAGGCCATGGTGACGGTGTTGTAAAAGAGCAACTGTATGTATAGCTTCAGTGTGAATGCTTTTAGATAAACGTTTGAAGACAGAAGAATGTTGAAAACCTTTGTAGAAGTCACTGGTGACGCTCCACTTTAAGCCAGCTGTCGGTGTCCCACAGTGATCAAGACGGGGTTCAAATGACAGAGCGGGAGTGTTCAGAAGTGTAGAAACACTGTCAGACTTCTAGTTCCCTGCTTGTGTTCACACACACAAAAAACAAAACAGGAAACATTTGGGGTGGGAGGGAAGAGGGCATCAAATGAACTTTTGCTATGGAGTCACTCTTGTCTCTTAACTGCCCCAGTAAGCACTAACAGGCTGTTGTTACCTTTGCTTTTATGTGTAAAGGGATCTTGCCTTTTTCTTTACTTATGTTTCTTAAGTGAATGTGAGTCTTTGACGTGTGCCACCTTCCAGAGAAAAAAAAAAGAAGCCATTTAATGAGTTAAACCCACAGCTTTGAGAATTAACCTATGTGTACATATCTATTTGCTGGCATATATTGTAAGTAAAAAAAAAAAAAAAAAAACACTCAGGGCCTCTCAGTATATAAGAATAAAGGAGAACAGTCCATTTCAAATAGAAAGGATGCCATGGAAAGGGTTTATCTGAACTTAGTTTGGTCATTTTCCTCAGACTATAAATAATTTAAGGTAATCAATTATAATATTCTGTTATGTCAGAAAAAGTAGATATTACATCATTTAAAGACAGGCATGCAAGAAAAAAGATCAGTAAATATGTTATTAATATTCACTGAAAAGAGGCAATGTACACTGCAACTCATTACAAGTGTATTATTCAAACTGTTTGACTTTTGTTCTCTTACTCAAACCATATGTTCAACATAGCGGTTGTGATCCCCTTTTTTAACGTGCCGCGATGCACTCTATCCTACCTAATCCACTCCCAGATCTACTTCAGAGATTTTTGCATGACTTTAAGAAAAAAAAGGAAAAACAATTGTGTTATAGTGAAGGATATCTCAGAATCTGGTTGAGACCTATTTAGTGGTGCACAATATGCATGCTTGTCGACCAGATCCCAACAGATTTTTAGCTCTAGTTGGCTTTGGGTTCTGGGGGTTTGGATCTTAACGCTCAGCTGATAACTGCCATGCATTGTACTGCACACATTTGTAATAGAACTGAATGACTACAAGATTTTATTGCGCTAACTTCATTTTATAGGAGAAAAAAAAACTGGTCTTGAATCCAGGAATTCTTACCTACATTGTGTTACTGTTATTGCCCTAACGACTGAAAGTGACATGCTCTGAAACTACTGTAGTTGATCAAAAGCCATAGTGAAAAGGTGCTAGATGTTCTGCTTTTAGGTATGAAACTCACAGGCGTGAATGCAATAGTTTGTCATGGATCCCATGTATTCTTAAAGCATGTTATACTAATACCCCTGAACAATGTCAGTGAAAATCAATATAGTTTAAGGGATAAAAAAAAAATAGTGTTGTCATACTTATTTCAGTGTAGTACTGTACCTGCCTATCAGGCTCTTGCTCTTAGTGTATCAATATCTTAAAATGTATTGTTCACATATAGATACCTTAATTCATGTTAATGTTAACACTGTTATTTTTAGAGTAAATATTGATAATTGACAATATCCAGCTACCCTATTAAAGGAAAAGAGAACCTCCCATTAAGGCCTAGTTAATGAGGTCATTTTGAATGACAACTGAGAATAGAGTCTTGTAGTCTTTCTGTTGAGTTATTGAATAATCTCACAGCTTGTGTGGTGCAAAGATGTGTTCCAATAAGCAGCTCAAATTAATTTAGGATTTGTGATTGATTGCTCTGTAGACACCATTTATTGTTTACCAATGACTTTTGCTGTGGTGGGATAGTGGTTTACTGTTCGTACTCTCCCTGGCCTCTAGAGGTCGTTGCCTGAACACCAGACTACCCACCCGCCAACAGAGCCAGGGGCATGTGTTCTGTGTTAGGCAGATGTTTTGCTTTGGTACTTGCACATTTACAGTTACCTCATTTTTTCCATGTTTGTATTGGAGGGCGGGGGGAGAAAACAACTAATATATATTATATATAGGAAGCGGTTCTTATTAATGTTATAATTTTTCATTCCATTGGAATCATATTGTTTGTAGCATTTAACATAACTAGTTAGTGTATTATATATACATCTGTATACTGTTTGGAATTTTTAAGATTTGTACTTTTTTTAAATGAAAGTTGCTAGTTATGCTTTACCAAGTAGTGCAATCATATTTTTTTTTAATTGTTGTGGCTGATTTGAAAGGGTTGTTCACTAATAAATGTATGATGTATACCAATACCACAATTGTTTTCTTTAAGTTTAACCACTCATAAGATGTTTGAGTAAAGCTGGAAACTTTCCTAGAAAAAAAGAGGCCAGCCTTTCTCTTACTCAAGATAACACAATAAAACAAGCAGCATATGTGATGTCTCCACATCACAAGCAAATGCCATACATTCTCAATAAAGCAAGGTTTTTAAAATGTTTTTAATTTATAGTTGGAAAATTACATCTTTACATGAGCCCATTGAGATGTTACAGGCGAAACAGGCATCTATGAGTAACCACAGGCACACTATGGGCAGACTCGTACTATACTATATAAAGCCACATGTAAAAGCTGTGGCCCCTGTTAAATATTGTATTTTTAAACTTCATGAGGCAGTCTGCTTTACATAGTAACCAACCTGCTTTGGTCATCATATGACACAGATGAGTCAAACAAAAAGAAAGTAAGGTGGGTTAAGAGTTTTTAAATATCTAACTTATGTACACGTCATGGCTCACTTAAAACAGGGTTCCCATAATTCCTAGCATGTCTACATCACCCAACCTGCTCCCTTGAGGATTACATTTACTTTTCAGACCAGTCAGTATCGATCACAGCAGAAACAAATGGGACTTTAACCTGCTCCGTGCTCCTCAGTCACTGTGGGAGAGGCATGTTTTAACTTTTGTGGCAAGAGGATGTTGAATTAAAGACACATGGATGGAATGTCAAGTCTTGGAAAGAAGAACTGCCAAAGCATTCAGACCATCAAAGAAATCAAGACTTCTCTGTGCTTCACATCCTGTTTGTATTAATATTAACACAACCTGCCGTCCGCAGATGACGAGACATGAACTTGTTTTGGGTACGGTTCTGGCTTGTGCGGATACATTTCAGAAGATTAATCCTTTGCGGCAACGCTTGCTGTTTAGGAAGGACAATAACTAACTGGCAGCTCCTACAGACGATGCAGAACACAATACACTTCTTTGTCCACAAAGATAACAAAGATGAGTTCAAGGGAGGACTTCAAGAAATATTTATTTGATAAAATTCAAGACTTTCCAGGTTATTGGGAACCCTGTAAACACAACCAAACAAGGACTGGATGCAGGGTGGTTAATTTTTTATCTCAAATGATCCTTTGTGCATAATGGCCATTTAACAGAAGGAGAAAAAGAAAAAAGAGGAGTGGGTGGGCACTGGAGGAAATCGTGTTTCCATGTAGAGGAGGTATGTCATCTTTTAATCGTCCGTAAGGTCCTGTACAAAAAGGACCTCGGAGCGGCTGAGCCCCGCCTCTTTCAGTGTGGGAGGGTTGGGCTGCTCTTCAGTCGGAAGGCAGGGCAGGACTCGGCGAGGGAAGTTTGTTACTATCTGAAACTTCTCTGGAGATTCTTTCAAAGAGAAGAGGAAGTCGTATATTACCTGTGGATCAAACAGTGAAGTGAGTTGGCACATTAACACAAGAAGTGTTCTGTTGATGAAGACAAGCAATGCTTCACAACACTGCACTGTTTTTATCTATTTAAAATGAAGTCCAAGCATTGAATTGATTCATAACAGGTATGTAAAATACATTATTTGGTTCACATGTGTTCCAGGTGCTGGTGAAATACATTTCTTATTAGGGGCAGTAGAAGCTTCAAGTTGAGGCTGTGACTAATGCACTAATGCAATGCCAAACATGTGACCTGAGGAACATCATGCTGCCACTTTCCTTTCTGAGTCAAACAAAAATTTTAAATTTTATTTTATTTTCCATTTCTTATTTACAATAAAAGTCAGTCTGATATCACCTTAAGTGGTCAGATAACTGATCATTGTGCATACAGAGTCTGTGTCCATGCATGTAACATGATACCCAGGCATGATGCTCAAGGCAGATTTGAAATGAGAGGGTATTGGCTCATTAATGCTGTGGGCAAATTAACCACAAGTTAACAGAGCAGACTGATTTAACTGATTGTTAACTTTTAGCAGCTACACCTGCAGCGCACACAGTGAAGAGAGTCACAGACAACCTAAGACTGTGAGCTTTTTTATTATCAGAAATGACTATCACTGGGCTGGTCATGCAAAGTAAACATAACTTTGTTGATGACATACAAGCGAACAAGTTTCACTGTTTATGAAGAAATCTCTGATCTCTTGCTCTCCACATCCTGTCTATACTTCTGTGTCAGGGGGCTGCACCCAGTTTGTGATCAAAGTAGGAGGGGCTTAAGACTTTAAGACTCAAATAATAAATAGTATGATAGTTTGACTGACATTTTAATGAATGTACATATAAATACAATGGCCCTCACTTATCAATCTGGTGTAGAAACCAGAGCAGATTTGGGTGTAGAAATCATCGTACGACAGGGTCCACGTGGGACCTATGAAACGTGCGTATCTGGCTGACCACAGCGTACGTAAGACCGGGTGTTGATAAGTGTTGCGGCTGGAAACGATCGTCATTTAAATACCACGCCCCTATTTATTCACGGCTCAGCTGAGATATGACCTGAGTGACACCATAACAGAAAAAAGTAAAGAGGAATAACATTGTGTTGTCTGGCAGCCTGAAATGTTGGACTAAATAGCTTCAGAGGAAATACGCCTGCATGGAAATCTCAACAGCGTTGGTGTGGATAACCGAACTCCAGCGGAGTTTTTAATAATTCATTTAATTTAGTCTCTGGCCTGTGTGCGTCTGCTGTGCGCAATTACGCATTATTTAAATCTCCGGACATACCGATTAGTTATGATCTAATGTTGATGTTCTGTTTTCCTAAATATTTCATATTTCAGAGGCTAAAAGTTGTATTTACTGTCCTCTGGAAGATTTTCTGTCCTTTAAAGTAACTGTTTTTAGTTTTTCTGTTTTTATTTGTCTCAGTATTTTCTGCAGCGATATTCCTGTGCGCTGAATGTAATTACCGAAAGCAGCCTCTCTAATCTTTAAAGTAAATTAAAGCAAAAATTAATCAAATAAAACACACAACTAAATAAATCACCTGACAGCCTGCGCTGCTCAACATTATTTATAAAGCGATGTAGCCTACAGAGATCGTTTGAGGTGGAGCGTAATATAAAATACATTTGTGATATCTTATCTAACAGTGAATCTGTGAACCTCTATCTGCCTGTCTTAACAAGCACTGTTATAGTATGATCTAATTATTCTCCGACATAGACAGATTCACTGCACTGCAAGTCCACACTGAGTTGAAAATGTGCGTACACGAACTGAGACCTGGTGTGAGATTTGAGCGTACCCTCCGCTCACGTCCAGATTGATAAGTGCCAAACTTTGCGTGGAAATGACCGTACACCCATTTTTCTGCCGTACGTACGTTTGATAAGTGAGGGCCAATGTGTTTATGTGGGGAAATATTGTTTTAGAAAAATTGTAATAAATATTAATATATAGCTGTATACAGTCCAAACTCTTTCTGCCGGGCCACCCTGTGGCATATTAGTTTTTCCAGTCCTGCAATAATTTAAAGACTAGTGTGTGCTACAGATGTTCTGAAGTCTGGGGTGCAGCTGTGAGACTGCCACTCTAAGTTCATTTTCAATGTACAGCTTTGATCAACAATCTTGTTGATTGAGATCTCACACAGGTAGAATGTGGCTAAAGGAAGGAGTGTGGCTTTCTTCATTACCCGACATTGTACATGTCATATTTGATTGTCTTTGTTTTAATAGTTGTGACGTCTGCTGTAGATGAATCACTAATATAATGCATGTATTCACACTTGTGGATTAAAATGTTTATGTTGAAATCAAACATCTATGGAAGTGTATTGCATTCATGTGGTAGATTTTTTTTTGCTTGGTTTTGATTATGAAATAGGAGGGAGGAAGATCAAAAGGCAACGATGACCAGTGTCATAGATTTGATTGTATTTCCATCTTGGTTTAAGGCTTTGGGAAATATAAGCGTGTTTGAGTAACATAGAGGGTATTCTCATGAGCTTGTCGACTTTGCGCAGGTATCTGAAGGCATTAAGGTTGTTCAGACGGAAAGCACAATCTGACCTACTTGACATAGTGTTATTCTTCCAGGATCAGTTAAATAGATATGGTATGCTTCACTGATATAAAGTCATGCATCTGAAATGCATTTAAGCTTGCCTCAACATACGATTAGGCATTTACTGTAAATACTGGATTCCCATGGAGTTCAACTGCGGCTATACCGAAATGTTGTAATGAGCTGGTGTAATATGCACTCCCATAAACAAACCTGCGCCTCCTCATCACCACCACCCTGATGCTTTTCTTGTTATGACGAGATCTTTTTCTCGTTATAACAAGAAACCAGGCAAAAAAATAAATTCCCCACATGAATGCAATACGCTTCTCTAAACATCATTGTCAAGCCTACTGAAAACCACTGCACGAGATAGTCAACCATCTCTTTAGGGGGATGACAAAGGTGGTACTCACCGTCAAAGACTGCCCAAACAGGAATCGTCTCTCTACTCGTGTATCGTTAGGCAGCTTAAACACTATTTTGACACTTTCTGGATCATCTGCAGGCGGCTCTGGGGGAAGACATTCTGATTTTCTCTCCTTTTCCTCTTCGAGTGTCTGGAGTTGCACAACAAAAATTATAATGTATGAAAAGAAAGGATTTTGATGTTTTCTAAAGTCTCACTAAAAACTCATTATAAAAAGGTCTCCATTTCTTTTCTCTAGGTAACAAACTCAAAGAAAGTCTCACTTGTCGTCTCCGCTCCTCAGCAAGAACACTCTGTCGGACCTTCTCCTCCTCCTGCCTGATCTGCTCCTGCTCCTCCCTCTTCTTTCGGTCCTTCTCTTGGTCTGCACGGAGGGAGGCGAGATAGGCCTCGTCTTGTTGCTGCCTTAGCACTTGGGTCTGGTTCCTCTCCTCCCTGAAACCAACATTTTCCTTAACTTAGAAACTGAAACTGTTCTTGTTTGTTAGCAGAGTTCTGCATTGAAAAAAAGAGAAAGATTTAGGGCGCGGTCACACTGGCCATCTGTAGCGTGCTTCAACGCTAAAGTCCAGTTCGTTTGTCCAGTGTGACCGCTCCGTATCGTGCTCAGGCACGGTACACTTCCTTGTCTTTGGCACACTTCAGAGAGGTGTGCTTCAGCACGGTACACTTCATGCACGAGCACAAGCATGCGGGTACACAACGCTGACAGCCTTCATTATGGAGAAATCCAGAGTTTCATGTCTGTATCTGACTAACATGAGACAATATAAGACACAAAGTATCTGTCATGTTCTCTGTGTTGTTCTCCAATGTGTGGGGATCCGCGCGGACTCGGCCGCACGTCTATTTCATTTAAAAAATTTATTTACGGCTGTGTCTCATTAAAATGGCTTAAAAATAGCCGCAAAGTCAGTAAAGTAGCTGTCATGTTCTTTGTGTTGTTCTCCGATGTGCGGCCGCGGACTCGCCTGTGGACTCGGCCGTGCGTCTATTTTATTTTTTTATTTATTTATGGCTGTGTCTGATTAAAATGGCTTAAAATAAGATGTTAAGTCAGTAAAGTAGCTGTTATGTTCTGTGTTTTTCTCTGATGTGCAGACGGCGACTCGACTGCGCGTCTCTCGCTCTCTCTCTCTCTCGTCCGCCTGTTTGTAAACTGAGCACGCTTCATAATAACATAAAGCGTGCATGTGTTGTATTACGACGTTATGTACAAGAGGTAATCGTGCTTAAGCACGGATAGTCCTGTGTAGTGTGACAGTGCCCTTACAGTCTTTGACAGAGGGTTGCTATGGAAAGTGCAAAAACCGCAAAATAGCTGCACACTCAACAGTAAAAACGATTTCAGGTGCACGACCGCAACAAGACTAAAAAAAGTGATGACTAAAAAGTCAGCACACAAATCTCACTGTAAGAACAGCAAAACAACAATGGACGCGTTTCAGCACTAGGCCTTCATCAGCGTTCGCTGACTTTTTTGCTATGGAAAGTGACCGTCAGCAGTGACTAATGCCATTCACACACATGCATACGCCCCCCATCTAAGCAGCAGGAGTTAGGGTTAAGTGTCTTGCCCTTGGCTGCAGAAGATGGGGATCATACCCAGATGAGATACAACTGATTCTACCAACTGAGCCACAGCCGCCTTCAATACTTCCATACCTGAAAAAGTATGTAGCCCACACTTTTTATAGCATGGGAATATGATTTATAACTGATATTAGGGTTAACCAGAGAAATTAGTGTTACAAGATTTAGGCGAAAACACCAATAACATTATTTTACTGCTTTATTTTATGTTTTGTGTGTTATCAATACTAAGACAACAGATATTAAAAATATCTAACAATTGCTCTTTATAGATTTTTTACATCTGTAAATTTATTATCATTTTAAATAAGGGGCATAATAGGAAACACTTATGTTATCACAGGTTTATTGTTATATAGTGGGAGATATTTTTCGCCCTGGTGTCCATTATACCCACATGTACAATATATGGAGCCACGTGACATATAGCTATAAAGATAAAATAACCTGATATAAAATATTAATGTAAAACCACTCAAGAAAAACATCAGTGATATGTTTTTAAAGTTAGTTAAAATGTGTAAAATCAGTCAGTGACAAACAGTGACTACATTACTAAAACTGATATTATTTGATCAACAACTCGAAGCAAATCTCATTAAAAAAATATAAATGAAGACGAGTGGATATTCTGCCACACCGAGAACTGATTTCCTTACCGTTCAAGGCGCTCTGACATCAGATGTGTTTGGTTGGCATCCATGATGAAGTTGAGCTGATTGATGAGGTCCTCTGGCTGGATGAGACCCTCGAGGCGACCCACCACTGTCATTTTGCGATCCTTGAGCATTATCATGGCCAAGAATGGGTAGGTGTTCTCTCGCAATGCCTGGGATACTGAAACACAACCATCACACAGTCACTCTTTTAATACTGCTGCTACTTTACGCCTTTGTTTGTTTGATGGGTGACACATCCAAACACTCATGTAAATAGTTTCAGCTTTTGGAAACAAGTTTTGAGTTGTTCTACCTCACCACATGACACTGGAGGAAATGACAACATTCAAAGCATCAAAACATATGAGCAACTTCCTACTGGACTCGCTGTCTGTTGATATTTTCTGATGATTTACAAAACACAAACATCTTTGTTAATCTTCTATTTAGTAAAACATAAAGAGGGGCTCTTTATCCACTTTCAAATGCTCAATTTTGAGTTTGTTTCATCTGTCCACCACACAGGAGATACACACACAGAAAAGATGCTGTTATAGGCTTAGACTACCATGGGGGACTGGTACCTTGAGCTCTTATCTCTCCCTCTCTATCTCTCTGCATATATAGTGCATCATATTACTGCATGTATCTATCTGTAATCTCAGTCACTATCCACATATTTTCCTGGGAGCTCCTGAGCTCTCTTAGGCTCCTCAGGGTCATTGGTGGACGGCCTGCCTGAACAGGCACAGTGTGTGTGCAAAATGTACTTTTCCATAACCAGAGCAATCCATGTCACATTGACATCTTAAACTAATGGTGAGTTAAATGAAAATACACTTGCATACCTCTGTAGCCCTCAGGCTTGCTGGTTGAGCATGCCCAGAAGAGCATTCGTGTGTTGAGGAAGGTTAGAACCTCTTCTGTACATAATGTGGAGCTAGAAAGAGAAAAGACACAAACATATTTAACAGGTGAAGATGGATATAAAACAGTATGTGTTATTCAAAAATATTATTGAGCTTGAGCTTATGTGTCTTGATGACTCATAAACTAGACAGAGTCAAAACAAGCGTGTGCAACTGCTTGCCATTGAGAAACATCAACAGATGCTGTGTAGAAACAAAAATTCAGAAGACGAAAATCGGGTTATGTACAGTAAGGTATTAGATAGATTACCGGCAAAACTCATCTGTGTCTTGATGATCCTCCCCATGAAGGTACACTAATAAGAAACGGAGCTCCCGTTTGGCATCATTCAGGGCCTACATTTTTTTTTAGGATGGACAAAAACAAAATGTTGCAATTTTACCTCAACCTGAATGGATTAGAGCATACAACTGTGTGCATGTTTGGTGCTCTACATCTCTTAACATCACTTAACTCACCTGGCTGTATGTGCCCTGGTAAAATACTGGGTGTGACCGACCATACTTCTCCTCGAAACTATGAATGAAAGACACAACATCTCCAACAGGGTCTGTGACACGACCACGAGGATCTGGCCTGATGAATCGCAGGGCAAACCTGGAAGAAAAACACACAGTGGGGGGTCAATACACTTCCCACAGCTACAAGTTAAACTATCATCAGTTGCAAGTTTTATTCAATGTGTGTGACTTGCCTGAATATGTCCAGAAGTGTGTAATATGTAAATCTGAACGGTAGCATTATCAAGTAGTAACTCCATCCTAGTAATCCCTGAAAAGAAGAAACCATGCAGTATATTAGCTTTTAAACACTATTTCAAAACAAAGTTTCAGGATATAAATGCTTTTCTATGCATTGTCCCCATACATGCAGTTAAGAATAAGACATTTATTAGAACATTTATTGAAGATGGGGTTAGCTTAAAAGTAAAAGAATAGCATTTAAAGGACCCTAAAGAAATAAAAGCATAAACTGAGATTAACTGACACCTTCTATATTGTGGCTATTTGTAAACAAGCATACGTTTTACAAAAAGAAATTCATCATGTCATAGTAATGTGAAAACATTCAGATAACCTACCCTGGGTTGTGGCCTTGAGACAATGTAACTATATACTCTATGGTCAGCTGTATTGACCTGTAATGGTCTGGATGGTGGAGGGTTAAACACACTGGGCACTCCTTCTTGCTCATTAAGTCTGTCTTGTACTGCAGCCTGAAAAAGTATCATTTAAGGCCGTCATACTTTAGTCATAAACCAAAAGAAAAACGATTCACAGATTACAGCAATCCAGGTAGAGGCATATAAACACAGATAATGTCTTTACCTCTATGTTCCAGTTGTGCTGCTCTAATGTTCGACGACACTGGTCCATTGACTCCAAACCAGTAAGGTCCTGGTAGACATGAAACGAAAGTAAAAACTGAATGAGTCAGGTAACTCAGACAGCAGTAAAGTGTGATTGAATGACAGATGTTAGTTCTGATTTAAAATGCTTCATTTAAAAAGTTAGCATGGATCATGTTTAGGTTTAATTAACCATGCTCCGTTATCGAACACGCAGCTATCACGACCTGAACAGAACTACAACACAGAGAACAGATAGTTTTATCATAGCTGGGTGACGTTAATGATTAGCTTGAAGAAGCTAACCCTATACAATAAATGGTCTAAAGAGTAGCGTATTGGACAGCTACAGAAGTGTCCACAAGTAACGCAGAGATACAGTATATCACAAGCTTTTTTTTAATACCAAAAATGACAACATTTAGCACACCCAATAAGAGTTATTTCATTATGAAAGTAGGGTGACAGCTCGACCATGACTACACTGCTAACTGTTTAGCAGGTAGCGTCAGTGGAAACCTGGCGTTAACTAAGTCACAATAAAGTCATATTCTAAATTACGAGGGCTGTTAGATGGTATATACCCTCGCGAATAACAAATAACACATTTTAAGAAAGGCAAATCAAACCAATGGCCTCTGAAATCTGCTAGCTTAGCTGGTGTTAGCTTGCTGAGCTAACTTTAGCTTTGACTGTAGTTAACGTAAAGGGGCTAGGCGCTGCGCTATAACGGAGTAAAACCCTTTTAACACACACGGCCTCGTCTATTCACAGGGTGTCCAATATCGAAGCAGGAGGTTTACTGTATAAGGCTTCCAAAATGACATGTTTTGGTGTTTAATTTCGGCTGTCTACCTGAAATTGGAGGAGTTTTTCCGTCTGCGCCTGAGATAATTCTGGCTCCTCTGGCGCCGCCATCTTACCTTCACCAATCACCAGCAAGGCGTATCAACGTCAACTGTCTTTTCCTGTGTAGGGTTGTGAGATCACAACCTCTGCGGGATACTGCCCCCTAGCGCCGTGGAGGTAAACAACACCAGGTTATTATGGGCCTTTCATTTGGCCTCAAAGCATATGGAGGACGAGATCTGACAGAAGTATAAATAAATAAATTTATAAATAAATACTGGAATAAATAAATAAAATAATGAATAAATAAATAATTAAATGGTAAATAAATGGGACATAAATAATTAAATGTCTTAAATTTATTTCTACATTTATTTATTTCCACATTTATTCATTTCTACATTTATTTATTTCTACATTTATTTATTTTCACATTTACTAATTTCTACATTTATTTAGTTCCATATTTATTTATTTCCACATTTATTTATTTCTACATTTATTTATTTCCACATTTACTAATTTCTACATTTATTTCCACATTTCTGTGAAATGAGTATGTTCCTTTTTTTTTTTTGATTTGTCTGATTTTTATTATTCTAATATGCCAGGAGGAATACCCTTATATTGCCCTCTCAATTGAAAGGCTTTGCTCATTTTCTCTCTTGAAAGATAATATGACACAGGCTTAAGGTAGGCCTATCGCTTAAACAATTGAGAAAGATATCAAAAGATAGTTGACAAACTAACCATTACTTCTCAGTAACAACATTTGTGTTTGGTGTCATACAGACAACTTTTACAGATTGTGAAATTCCGACCAATACCGATGTTCAAAACAACACTTAGCAACAAGTTTGTTTTGTTTTTCACAAATTCTTTTGGTGTGAGACTCCCACCACCAACATTTTCTGTCATGTTTGACCCTGAAAACAGATCAGCTAACCAGATGCCAGCATTAAATTGATATGACGCAGATAAACATCAGTTACTGAGATTGGTTCATGCCACATTTTATTTACATTTGTGCCCATGTCTGTCAGGGCCGATTCCGTCCGATACTGATGTTAAACCTAAGCATGGGTGCATCCTTTAAGACATCACTGATTATTTTTTTTCTTTAGCTACTGGCAGCAAGCTAACTCATCCGCATTAATAGAATCAGAAACTAACCGTACCAGCTAATAAACTCATATCGCAAACCTCGATTTTTTGGTTTGCCACCAGATTTGAGTGTTATATTTCTTAAACTTAATAAAAAGAATAAATCACATCTCTCACCGCGTTTTCAAACACAAAAACTGACATTGTTACATCTTGTGTGAAATTATTTATTTGTCATTCGATTTCCACAGCATCGCGCTGAATTGTCAGTAATGTGCGCAAGTTAACAAAGACACAGATTTGTATCTTTCTTTAACGCCAGTCAAATATAAATCAAATGTTGCAGTGAACCAGTAAGATCAGGAAATAGTCCGTTTCCCACTTGGTATGTCCATCACTTTTTACCCTCGACCATAATGATGTGGTACCCAAACTTTGTCTTGACAGGAGGGTCTGTGTATACAGGTTTGTCCATGGAACTAGTGGGCAGGGCAAAAGCTGCATCCTGGAAAGGTCCAACCATCGATCCTCGCGTCATCCACCCCAGATCCCCCTGTCATGAAAAAAAACAGTCACAAAGACATATAATAATCTGGGAGTGACACAGAAAACAGAAATAGGGACTTGATATACTTAAGTAAATTGTTTTGTTTTCCAAGCTTAATTAGGTCACAGATAAGAACGCAAGGATAGACTGATAAGAACTGTGATTGACTGGCACTAGTCCAGGGTGTACATGGCCTCTCTTCCAATGACAGCTGGGATCAGCTCCATGCCCCTTCGACCCCAAACGGGATCAGCAGTATAGATAATGGATCAATGAATGGATGGATAAGAACGCAAGGTAAAAGCTCTGTTACATGTCAATGATTCCAACATAACAGATACTGTATTTATGTCGTACACCTGGGCAACAGCCTTACCTTCACTGGCATTTCCCACTAGCTCAGAGTGAATCAGTGTAGTTCTGGTGGAGTGTAGGTGTCAATGACAAAATGCACACAGTACACACACAGACATGTTGTCAGCCTCATTTTGTGTGTGGGATGGGAGTAAAGATTAATAAACATAAGTGAGGAATTTATCATCTCTGAAGACTCAATATGAGGGTTGGCCTGAACATCATGTATAATGTATGTTATGTTCATCCCCACAGGATATGATATAGTCAGTCTTGAAAAGCTTACTTCAAACAAGGCTGTCTTGACTTTTGATGCAGCAGCTGCATCCAACGTGTTTTAATAATATTTTGCAAACAATGTACTGAGACGCTTCCAATCTAAAGTATGTATATGTGTCATAAATCAACATGCCATGCAGAATGACAATCCAGTTAGATAAACTTAACACATGTTCCATTTCTTTGTGATACCACTAGGTGTGAAATGTAGAGGAGTATCGTGCAATAAAAGAGCAAATGAACAGAAAGGCATGCCCTTACTCCTTGTCTAGCTTTGTCTTCACTGTACTGTGTAGCTACTTCACTGAAACGGACTCCAGCCTTTAATTTCTCCATAGCCTCCATGCACTTCCCATGTTTTTCACAGAGGATGTGTCGAACCTGGGGAAAAACATGCATCATAGAACACATTTATTCTTACAGTTGTGGGATAAAACTAATAATTGCTCTCAATCATTGAAAACATTGTTTACCAGAATGTGGAATTTAAATTTTTTTTAAAACCCATTATTTTTTCTAGTGTAAAGCTTGTGATATAGACAAAACCTCCCAATCTTTCTCTCTTTTCCGTGAGCCAGAGCTGTTGTTCATGTAGCCATAATGTGTTTTATTTCCACTTGTAGCCTGGAGATACAACAAGCTGCTCAAAATGTGTGTCTGCTGTTTTAACAAGTTAGTATGTACCTTTTTTTATGATTATCATATCATGCATGCTTTTTTTTTTTACAGCGGTCAGATGGAAACAAATCTTTAGATTAGATCACTTTAAACATGACAGCAGGGTGGACATGGATTAACAACGTTTCATTACTCATCATCAGTGATGCCATAGTGGAAAATCTAGTTCCAACGTAACAAATGTAGCGGTGACTTCCTTCCAGTGAACTCATCTAAAAGTGGTTTAGTGGGTGAACGGGAGGAAACTTGTGTGTCAATATCAATCTCCTGATACGTGACATTTGACATAACAGGCTTTTCTTACAGTGAAGTGTTCATACCCATACATAGGCTGCTGTACATAGTCACCTTTACAGCGGTGCCTCCCTTTGGAGCCTTTTCTTTCTTGTCAGCTTCTGCACTTCCTGAAGCAGCTCCTACACACAGACAGGATTCATAACCAAGACAGCAGGTTAGCCATGACATGCGGAACTATACAATAACACTGGAGGAAGAAATACAGTACTACAACCGAATCATTGCATGGTCGTGTGTTACAGCTTTGTGCTACAAACAAGTAAACATAGCTGACTTTAAACACAGTTATTCGTATATAACTAACAGTGGATAAGTTATAGACCACTAACCCTTTCCACCCTTGCCACCTTTTCCCTTTGGTGGCATTTCAGATTTAAGAACACTTAAATTCAGGCAATATTGGAATAGGAAAAGCAATGTGCAAACAAACGCGCTCACTGCTGTGTTGTGGGTAAGATGCGCAGTGAACCCACAGAGTGAACCAGTCGGCGCAGCTATCTCTTCTTCTTTAGCTAGTTAACGGCAGGCTGCAGCAGGACGGTGCCCACACCGCCACCTCGTGGTATGTAGTAGGTCCAATCTCAAACGATACAGCCCTGCTCAAGTTCATAAAAAAAGGGTAAAGTAGGTTATATAGCCTATAGGCTTATATTAAATAGCTTTTACCTGATAGGAAGGCATTATTTACTTTTTGTAATATGAAGAAAAATGTCCTTTATGTTCCTCTTTGAAACATTTGAATTGCCCCCCTGGACCAAGTAAAGTTGTTTGAATTGAATTGAATTTGTATGATCAGTTCCAAATCCAAGAACAGTAGCCTAATTGTATGTCACATAAATACAGTTATTTATATTATATAAATATATATTATTTATTTATGTTAGTTATATGTTATTTCAAAGAAAACCTTAAATTTTCATGTAAGCTAAAGGCCTAGGCCTATATATATGACTCATATCAATAATGATACACACTGTGTAGTATGTGTGTGTTTTTAATAATAATAACTCTTTCCACAAGTGGAAGTGTAAATACCTTGTATTATTCTATTATTGTATTTTTTCTCCCTTTATTTAACTGATGTACATATGTTTGATTTTTAACTTCTTGTTATTTTTGATAATTATATTCCTGTTTCTTGAGCTTTATGGAGCCCCCCCCCCCCCCCCCCCCCCCATGGGGGCTAAATAAAGTTTATCTTTATCTTTATATTTTTTTGTCTGTTAGGTAGGCCTACCTCAATAAAGGAGATTCGTCTTATTCTCTTAAAGTAGGGTATTAACAGAGGCTCTAGATGTTTCAGACCTTTTTTATTTACAAACAAATAGGAATAGCCTTAATCAAGTCCTCCATCATGCCCAGCATAGGCCTGTAGCCTATAAACAAACAAACAAACATACAATTATTGAAACCATAAAACATAGCTAATGTTTAGCCTAACTTGTTTCCGGTAAAAAAAACAAAATCATTTTTTAAACATAATATTTTCTATCATGAGCCAACCTGGAAAAAAGCTGACAACTAGTTAATTGATTAAACACATTAAACATTTGGCTAGGACCTATCCAGCGTCACGGCGTCATCGGCGAGGTGGTTACTATGGCAACGAAACTGAATACAAAAGTCGTTTGTGGAAAGCTGTCTTGTGTTGAAGGTTTGCTTACCTGTTTACCACTGGTTTTCACTTAGGCTATATCTAAAAATATATATGTATATTTTTTTGGCGGCTCCAGGCACAACATGGAGAAGTACGAGCAGGTGTTTTGTTTGGGCAGTGGGGGGGCAGGGGACGTTTTCCTCATGAGGCACGTAGAGTGCACGAGCCTGCACGCGGTGAAAAGGATCAAGGTAGAGGACACGAGGGCGTCAAAAACTCAGAGGGCCATTCTCCAAGAGGCTGAAATCATCAGGAGGCTGGAGCACCCTCACATTGTCAAATGCAGCGATGTGTTTGTGAATGACGGGTTCATCTGCATCGTGATGAACTACTGTGATGGCGGGACATTAGACGACAAAGTCAAAGGGAGGAAAACAAAGACGTTTTTCACAGAGGAAACGGTGATGGGCTGGTTTGTGCAAGTTGCCAAGGCTGTTGATTTTATACACATGTCTAAAATACTGCACAGGGATATCAAAACCTCTAATGTACTGTTAACAAAGCAAGGTCTGGTGAAGCTGGGGGACTTTGGAATATCCAGAGTGATGACACACACAGCTGATATGGCCTCCACATGTGTCGGTACACCCAGCTACCTGAGTCCCGAGCTCTGCCAGGATGTCCCATACAGCTCAAAGTCTGATATCTGGGCTCTGGGCTGTCTGCTTTATGAGATCTGTGCCCTCCGACCTCCCTTTGCAGCTACAAACCTGCTCAGTCTGTTCTACAAGATCACTAAAGGAGAGTATGATCCTGTGGCAGAGGTCTACTCTGACAACATCAACTCTTTGATCAAAACTATGCTTAGCCTCATCCCTGAACACAGGCCGAGTGCTGCATGCATACTCAGCAGTGACTATGTGCAACAGCACCTAGAGGTCACTTCACACACAGAGAGTGACTGTGATAATACTACTGGAACCAAAGGGGACTTCATCGACATGAACATAGAAGGTAACCAAAGAGACACAGTCAATACACTACAGCCAGAAGCTCTCAGTGAGTCCTCCTCCTGGTGGGAAGACAAAGGAAACGATGCCGAGGCAAGTTGCAGTGATGTGGAGGAGGAGGAAGATCTTGATGCTTTGTGTGTTGGACAAAACCAATCGGACTGCCTTTACCCTGAAGACTTTGATGAAGATGGAAGTTTGTCCTCTCTGGAGGAGCACAGTGAAAGCTCAGGGTCGCCAATGAGGAGCGAGTCTGCTGAGCCTCTCGGTAATGGGGGAGCTGTTAAATGAAAAATAATTCTCTAAATGAAGGCAAAGGCACTCAGTTCTTAATTGATATTTTTTTAATACCACAGTGTTTAAAGAAAAAAAACATATTTCTATGAAGATGAAAAATTAAGTGAATCCATCGATCATTAATCCAATCAAAATAGCCTTTGTTTAAAAATCGTGTTGAAGCATAAGTGTCATTTTAGTATCCTTTAAAAAATGCTCACCCGGAGTTAATTAACCTATTTTTTAGCTTCAGTCCTTTATAAAAGTTCTAATCAGTTTCCGTCTTAACCAACAGAAAATGTAAAATGTTGCAATTCCCTCAAAGAGTGCACAGGTCCACATTTTCTGCATTTAATTATTTGACCTTTCACACTTTGGGTGCCTCTTTATTTTGGATGCAGAACATTCATTTGTTTGTGGAGTAGTGTAGTAAAGACCACAATAACCGAGACCAAGACATACCAGAGTGGTCCAAGGCCGACACAGGACCATGACATTTAGAGAACAGGACAGAGTCAAGACCAAGACCAAGGCAGGGTGAGACCGAGACAGGACCAAGACCATAAACATCACTGAAAAATCATCATTTTGTGTGCAGGGAGCGTGTCACTCAGACCGTAACACTGGGAAGGTTGCGGCTGTAACCGGGGGATATAAATCTAATTATGAATGAATAGAAATGATTCCTTCTATTTTCCTTCTAATCACAGTAATGAGGAGGAAAAGAATAGCCTCTCAGTGGTGGTCTTGACCAGCCTTGATATAGACCGAGACAAGACCAAGCAAATAAATACTCTCTTTGTTTTGTCAGAGGTCACAGGTAAAGAAGGCATTACTGCTTAAAGGCTTTAACAATGTGATGTGCTTTTCTTTTAATTTGTAAAATCTTTAAAAGTAAGCAGTTACCTTTAGGAAGAAAGTGCAGCAATAAAAGTTTCTGAAATGTTGAGCACCATAAGTAAAAAGGAGACGCAAATGTGAATGCTCAGGTAGAGTAAAACTACCTAAAATATAAACCTATACTGTATACACTAGAAGAGTTTAATTAAATAACAAATCAGCCAGAAACTAACAGGACTGCACCAGCACATACATGTTTTATAGCAGTTCTGCTGTAGTAAAGTCTGTCACTCTGGTCGGCAGCTTTAAGTGTATCAAAGTTGAATTCATCACTAACTGGACATTGTGTTAACATGCATGGTGGTAAAAATGAGCTTCCAGTCAGGCACAGCTTAAACAAAGAGGAGAAGGTTTTTTGCAATATGTGACCTGATAAAACCAACAACTCTTAGTTAAGGTTTTACTTAATTATAAAAACATACACTGACTTTTTACTATTTGTCTGATTATCATTTATAGGTTTTTAGAAAACAAGAAACATTCCACGTTAATCTGTGGAAACCCTAAAAGCATGCATGTCCTGAGATTTGTTTTTATAACTTTATGTGAAACGTTTCTTTCAAGGCGATGGAATTTACAGGCAATGAGTTTGTTTTCTTTCTTTGTGAACATGTTGAAGGTCCTCTGAGAAAACTTTAGTAAAGCTTCTTAACGCTAAGCTAAAGATGTAAATGAGGAACAATCCAGACAAAAGAAGTCAATGCTCATGTATATTCAATTCAACTCAAAAAAACTTTATTTGTCCCCGGGGGTCAATTCAAAGGCACACAGAGCAGTAAATTAACGACAGTGCAGGTAGACGAAACATTTTAAACCAATAATATAAAATATCAATTTAAATACAAAAGTTAAAATACAAAATAGATAAAAATAGTAGAGATATAAGTGAGAAGTTATCAGAATAACAGATGTAAACAGAAACAATGCTGTAGTAAACAGATGTAAACACAACTGCTTGCAGTAAATGGGAAATACATATATATATATATACATATACAGAGCTATGTGCAAGTAGTACTTAATGATTAAGTGCTAGTGGTGCATGGTGAATAATAGAACAACAGAACTAAATAAGAGCTGTATGAAACAGATAAATACTGAATGCTGCTTTTTGTCTGTTGTACCTCCAATAACCGAGACGCCTCCTCTCCTATTAGCACAGGCTCTTGATGTTTCAGAAGAGGCGGAGTATCCAGATGACTTCGAGGAAATTGAGGTGGAGAAAGAAGACGAGGATGAAGCAGCTTTAGTCCACTCTGCTTCTCCTGAGCCGCCACACGACGACGTACTGGAGGAGGAATTTCAACTGTGTGATGCCGGAGGACTGACCGTCACCCTGAAAGCACTGAAGGAAAAAGGCTAAGAAATAAAGTGACCATTAGCAGCTGAAGCAGTGAAATAGTTACTGAATAACTCGTTTGTTTTATGCCATGGCTGTTTAAAAGGATATCAGGCTTTTGGTTAAAACATTTTCTGCTGCAGTTTGATCAGAAACTGAATGTTGAGCATGTGGGAGCCCGCTGTCTTACAGAACATTTACTACATACCAAGAGAACTCTTAAGGGCAGTGTTTTACTTCTACATAATGTTCAAAACACTCGGTGATCGAGAGAGACTGAATGTAGACCTGTCTAGCTTGCAGTGGCAGTTCTAGACCACTTTTACTGAGGGGGCCAAACTGGGGCCAGTTGTTTTGTCAGAGGGGAACATTAAACCCAGGTGAAAAATAGACAAAGATGATCGTTTAAAAAAAAAAATATATATATATTATGCCAAATAATAGCACCCAACATAAAATATCATGATTTATACTGTATTTGTTTCAGCAGCAGTGTTTAATACTAGATTGTGAGTCCGGTTGTTGAGTCAAGTACTGTGTATTTGTTATTAGGGGGGCTCTTCTTTTTGGAGGGGTGGCCACAGGGGGGACCAAGCTCAGTGTTACAGGGGCACTGGCCCCTGTTGGCCCCTGCCTAGAACTGCCTATGCTAGCTTGTTTTGCCATAGACAAGACAATACCAGACTAAATTTTATGAATTCAATATACATGGTGTCATTTTTACTGACACATCATTACTTTGAAAAATATAAGAGCGGCAGCAGGAGGTCCACTTCTTACTGTCCCATCCTGTGTGTATCTCTGTGTCTCTATTTCAATCAATCAATCTCTATTTGTATAGCACCAAGTCATACCAAATGTTATCTCAAGGAACATTATGAAAGAGCGGATACAAGACCTTACTCTTTGTTATATTGTTATAAAAGAGCAGGTAAAAGGGGGGGGGGGGGCTTCTTGTTTGGACCATGACCAGCAAGATTAATCGACTGGAGACTTCAGATGGTGCTATGAAAAGGGTCCATCAGTATTAAGTAATCCATTCATGCACATTCACACGCCACCAACGAAGCAGCAGGAGCAATTTGGGGTTAAGTGCCTTGCCCAAGAACACATCAGAATCAGAGTCAGAGTCAGAATCAGAATCAGAATCAGAATCAGGGTTTATTGTCAAGTACATTTACACATACAAGGAATTTGACTTGGTGTATTGGTGCTTTAACAGGAAAATAAAGCAGAACTAGCAACAACTTAAATAATACAGTATAAGAAGCTAATATATAAAATATAATTTAAAAATGTAAAATATAAAAAATTTAAATAAAAAAAAAACACAAAAGGTGCAATGTAGGAGCTGTGCAGTGGACTATGAGAAAAAATCTAAGTGTGAGTAACTACTCACAGAGTGCATGTAAGGAAAATACATTTTTAGAGTCCAGTGGGCGTTAATGTAACGCATAAAGAACGTGTGTCAACGTCTTGCTGGAGGACCAAACCCCCTACTTTCCAACGGAGAGACGACCAACTCTACCACTGAGCCGCAGCCACCTAAACACACTTTGTTTACCAAAAGACCAGAGGTTGGAAAACTAATGAGGTAGACTGACGCAAACAATCGTAAGAATGTAAACTTTGAGTTACAGATAGCATTTTGAATGCAGCCTTATTCTCTTCTAGAGTCTCTAAATGTTATCTTATGATACATTTCAGGGCTACATGATATCGTTTATCAGCAAGTTAACACCAGGGTTTCCTGGAATGTCACCATAGCAGACTTTACAAGAACCACGATTTTAACATATATCTAAAATTCAGTGCTGATGGTAGTAAATCTATAAATGTGCCATGTTCAAGTTCAAATTGTGTCTCAACGGGAAATGTAAGATTCATATTTTATCAGCACACGATCTTGCATGAGTTGACCAAATTTTCTATGCGTCACAGGTTCACCCACTTGCATTATGTCTACAAGCAACACCACATACAGATCATAGTTCACATTCACACTGACAGACAAACCACAGGCACCGACTGAAATGTGTCCAATATATTTATAGAGTTTAACTGAGGACATCATCAGTGAAAAGTTCCTGAATTTGAAGTTATTGGTCAGAGCTGCTAGACTCTAGATATGTTTTTTTTCACAGTCGAGAGTTCAGAGAAGGGACCCTTAAAGCAGAGCCTCTGTGTGGGAAACATAGAAACATTAATGTAGTGCTGCCTGTTATCTGCATAAACTGTATCCGCCTGGAGGTGGGTTAGTACATTGAACATTTGTGTTCATCTCATAACTGTTTTCAACACAGGTTTTGGCTGATACTTTGAGCAGCTAATTTTAAGCATTACAAGGTCTCTTGTTGTACTCTAAACAACAAGTTGTTTTTTTCTTGACCCTAGATCACTAAAAATAGAAATTGCACCTACTTTGTCAAGATTTATTTTTTTGAAATAGTGACTAACATGTGAAGATCGTTTTCTTCCATTTTACTGACGCCTGGTTTCCCACTGTGCAAACATTCCCCTAGCGTGTGCAGAAGATTACTGATCTTCCCCTCAGTCCTCCTCAAACTCACACCTTCACACTCATCTGATCCTTCATCCACTGATGGTGTTAAAGACAAAAGAACCGCACTGACTTCCATGATGACAAATGCAAAATGCTGCATCCGCATGTCAGCTTTTCAACACGAGTTATGAAGTATGTGTCTCCACAAAGACTTCAGAGGATTCTCACAATGAGGAAAAATACATTCAATAGAAGAATATTTTCTTATTCAGTGTTTCCCCTAGGTTTACAGCTTTGGGGGGGTGGGGGGGAGACATGGCGACACAAACACTTGAAGGAATCTTGGTGTTCATGTGTTACTTTTAATGACAGATGTCCTTTTCTATCGGAAAGGTATCCTTAAATGACTTTCCCTGATTACGGACTCTATCCACTATCCTATCTCTACAATAAAGGCACAAAAAGACCAAAGATAAATCTTTAAAAAAAATAAAATAATAATATATGGTAGGGGAAAGACTTTTATTAATATGTTAATGTTATTGTTCACACTTAGTTCACATCTTGTGTGATCGCTTTATTCACCAAAACAGTAATTTTCCTCAGACATCACACTCTGAAGCTCAAATGCTGTCATAATGTCTCACAGATATGTTCCAGGTAATCTTACAAACTTGATATATTTTCACTTCTCGGTTAATCAACAAATGAAAAGATAATGAATATTAAATAACAGGGTTATAATTTAACTTAAATAGTAAGTTTTAATACTTAATAGCAACTGAAACTATACTACACTACTATTGGGTGGCTGTGGCTCAGTTGGTAGAGTCATCGTCTCTCAATCGAGGGTTCGATCCCCAGGTGACCAACATGTCCGATGTGTCCTTGGGCAAGATACTTAACCCTGAATTGCTCCCACTGCTTCGGTGGTGGTGTATGAATGGATTAGTGTTGTACTTACTCTCTGATGTACGTCGCTTTGGATAAAAGCATCTGGTAAGTGAATTGTAACATTGTACTATTGGTCTCTGTAAAGGCCCTGACACACCAAGGAGACCGTCGGCCGTCAGTCTGTTGGTGAGCGGTCGTCGTCCTAGTTTTTGCGGTGTGTCCAGCTCCGTCGCTACCCGTCAGCCCCTGTTGGCCTTTTTTTGGCCGATTCCACATGTTGAATCGCCGTCGCGAGTGCGGTTGGGGGTAGGAAGCTCTCTGATTGGCTGTTCAGCTAAGAGAAACAGGAGAGGCAGTGCATGTGAAGAAATACAGAAGTGCCTCTTCTGTTCTTGTTCCACTAATAAAAGACCAAGTGCTGACAATGCCAGCGCCATTTTCACCTTTTTATCAGACATTATTCTCCATTAGAAGTTCCTATATCACGAGTGTTGAGCGACAGCGGTGAGAAAATGGTCTTCTCATATCACAACAACAGTTTATTTATCTACGGTCTTCCTCGTCCTTTTCCTTTTTGGAGTGACAATTACAGACTACCGCCACCTGCTGGCATTGAGAGTTACTTCCTCTCACGCATGCGCAGAACGTATGTGGTGATTGGCCGTCGGCTGTAGTCTTTGCGATGTGTTCTAGTGCAACTTTTTGGCCAAGACAAAAGGCCTCGCCCATCGACAACACAGGCGGCCTTCGTCGCCACTAGTTCTCTGCCGTCTGTTTGGTGCGTTAGGGCCCTAAGTGGAGCGGAGTGAGGAGGATGTCTCAGTAGTCTCAGTAGTCTCAGTGATGTCACCCATTGTTTTTGTCACAAGTTTAGTTTTGAAGCCACAGTGGCCATGTTGGAAATGCTGTCTCAAACTAATGGTACGTTCCAGTTGATCTTGTAAGTGGGAAATTCCCAGTTCCCAGTCGGAAGTGTCAACCAGACACCAGACTCGGAAACTCGGAGAGAAAAAAGTAGCCCGAGTCCAGATCCAATATGGCTGCTATGTGCATTGAAACGGATGTTTAAGATGTAACTGTTTTTTGAGTGATTAAATCAATCAGACCGATGGTATCGTGCAAGTTCTCTCTGTGGAAGTGTTTCCATATTATTTTTGGTCAGAAACTATCACGTAGTGTGTTGTTATCGTCTGGTATTAGCTAACAAAACAAAAGTACTCCCATGTTGCTTTTCCGACTTGCAACTGGAACGCAGTTTACTCGGGTGTGACGTCATTCCCAGTTCCGACTTCCGAGGTAAATGGAACGCGGCATAACTTTTGGTTAACCTAGAAGCAGGTAAACAGGTGGAGATGAGGCGGGCCTTAAGCATCCTGGCAAAATGCAGTCATATCATTCACGACCCCAAACATGCAGATGTATGCATACAAAAAAATAGAAAATTGATGAATTATAAAAAAAAGTCAACCACCTGCATGTGCCGATGAAGACTTTTCAAGACCATTTTTTGTGCCAGACAAAAAACACGTTTATACATGCTGTAGAAATGGGCATTTTAACATGGCTGTTTGGGACTTCCAGAGCTTTTTGAGACACCCTCAAGTGGACTCAAGGTACTTTAGCACTTCAGCATTGGCTTTGTCTTTGAACACCAGAGGTTGTGGCTTGATTTGAGCATCCCAAGTCCCAACCTTGAGTATGACAACAGAGGAAAATGGCCTCCATGTGAATATGATGAATAGAGGCAACAATCTTGATTGAAACTTATTCATCTGAGATCACCCAAAAGAAACACCTGCCTCTGCACACAAACGAGTTCATCTACAATTCTGCAATTTATTTATCAGCGAAGAACATCAGAGAGTAAATACAACAAGGATTGAGAGAGGAAGAAAAAACATCAGTAAGTGAAAACTAACAGCTTTAAGTCCGGTCGGACACAGGGGCTGACAGGCAATGCACAGAGGCAGAGCATTTTTTTTATAATTAAAGTTATTTGATACATCGCAATCAACAACAATGTCGAAAGCTGTTCTTGATCAGCATCAAAAACATCCTTAATATCGTTTTTGTCATCGTCAACAATATCATTAAGTGCATAGGTGTTCATGTAAGAGCTGGGTCTTTAGCTTTTTCTTAAAGGTCCCTGTTGTGAAGGTTGGATCAGACGCCTTTCATTGGCAGAGCGTAGTGGGCAGGAGGAAGTATAGACCTGGATTATAGAGTTTAGGTGCCATTTTGTAAGCGAGCAGCAGAGTTTTAAATTTGATGCAAGCAGTAGTGGAGGGATCTGGTGCAGTAGCTCCATCAAACACTGCTGGAGCTTTGCACTGATGTTTTGTATTCTGGTAATGTCACCACCATAACTCAGTTTTCAAGATGGCATGTGCAAGTGCTTTCACCAAAGTGCCCCAGACTCAGTCATTATCGTGTTGATTCATAGTGATTTGACAGACATTATCAAAATTAAAACATTCCATTTTATTGCTCTAACACTTGGGAAAAGCCATGTTTCGGTTAGCTTACTGCACTCTGGATTTTTGTAAATGAGATTAAACAACAATGTACTTTCTGTTTCGACCAAACTTGACTTCCTAAATTGCACAAGAAAATTACCTTAACTTTTCATTTAGTAACTTCTTTTTATAGAATTAAGCATATACAAGCTTTTGCATGTTTCCCTTTTCCTCGTCTAATTTGGTCCTTTTCCAGGCTTTATATAATCACTTCCTGAAACAGTTTTCCGTTGTTCTTAGTTTAGCCAATTATTCAGTCTCTTACAGCCTGTCAATATCTGTGGAGGGTCTCTTTATCAGTTAGAACTTGTTCACTCTGGTCATATGTCACAGTCCCATGGTTGTCATTGATTCAATATGTACCCCAGGCCAAAGCAGCATCTGGATGGTTTGCATGATAAGTTGTATGACAAGGTTTAGCACTTCATCATGAGTGGTTTATTGGATCATGTTTTTTTTTAATGTTCTTTTTTAACCAAAATCATTTATTGATGGTTCTAGGAAAGCTGTGGGTTCAAGGCAATGTTGACTTTCCTGTTAGCCTCCCTCTGAAATGGCCCTTTCATAAAGGCTTCATCAGTGCTTTGTTCTCCGCTTAACTGACAGATCTCATCTCTGTGCTTCAACCCGAGTGTGATTTTTAATGGCGTCTAAACCATCCACCTTTAACCACACATTTCTTTTTTCAAATTTCAGGGAATGCAACACATTTTATAACTTTCCAGCGCTGTCAAGTTTTTCTCATGTTAACTATTGACCAGGTGTTTGAAGCTGAGAGTAGGCGACTCTCATTTGTTATTAATTTCAACATTATCTTCAAATCATTTCTTGTCTGTTTTCAGATGAATAGACCTGTACAGTTGGTGCACTTAAAAAACTAATAATTATCACATATAACGTCTATCTGAGACGGCATGCTTTTCACTTCTTTGGCTACAAACACTGATTTCAGACTTAGTTGACATTTAACAAGGTAGTCTTTTTAAATAAATAAAAAAGTATGTTCTTGTTTTTTTTTTCTGTTTGCATGCATAATAAATGTTATTACATCACATTACATCCTTTATTAGGATTAAACAAACACTGACCCAGATATACATTACAGCCAGTGAGTAACTTCATTCACTCACTCACACTAACTTTGAAGTGTTGACTCATTTAGTATTTGTATTCTACATATTGAACCTCCATTATATCATTGTCCCTTCTACAATTGCCCCTACATTCATCTAATATTGATCTGTGATCATGACAAGTATCTTCTTCACTCACATAAACATGTATAGAAACAGCAGGAAGAGTGAAAGTTTGCTTCATATCTTTAAGTCAATTTAGCTTATCAGATGTTTTCTTTAGCATTAATCAGGCACCACAAATGGTTTCAGATCAGTATGAGTTTCCCAGTGAAACTGTGACATCATTGATAGTGCAAACATGCCATCACTGTGCACAATCTCTGTGGGGAATCTCCAACTCCCTTCCCCCACCTACTCTCTAACAAAGAAGGTTAAAAATAAATAGACATTACACTTGTACACTGAGATGAGTCAAACCGCTGGACATGTAAAAAGTAAAACAGAAACTGTGAAGTCATCATCACACTGTAAATAGTTAAGCTGTATTCTGTGTCATTAATAATTATTTTTTACAGACCACAGAAACTGATGTATGGGGAAATGTTGGCAGTGGTGGAGAAGGAAATAGGAGAAGGGTTGCCCGTCTGAATTTCTCTTGCTCTTTAATGGGGTCTCTCGAAGAGTTCCCACCAGTTCTTTTCCTTCAGCTGTACAATTGAACAAGAAGCCCTACAAAGCCAAAGTGCACTTTTTGTGAAATTCACTTTTTTGCACAAATCTAAAGTGCAGTATCTGCTCTTCAATCTGTAATGGGTAAAACAATATGTAGAAAAGGGAGATATGTAAAGCAAAGATGTGAAAATGTTTTAGTTATTTTTGATACCACATGTTTTAAAATGATTCAATCACTGTTATGTTACTAGCCAAAAGTATTGATCCCTGCAAGGGGAAATTCAGTTTTTACACTCTGTAAGTCATGAACACACACATAGGCTGAAATATACACACACATGCACAAACAGGATCCTATGGACATGCACTAATGGAGAGAAGCCAGAGTGAGGGAGCTGCCCACAGCGGGCGCTCCTGAGCTGATGGTGGGGAGGGGGTTTGGTGCCTTGCTCAAGGGCACCTTGGTGGTGCTCAGGAGGTGATCTGGCACCTCTCCAGCTACCAGACCAACTTTCATATTTGGTCCACACTGGGACTTGAACTGGCGACCCTCCAGTTCCCAACCCAAGTTCCTACAGACTGAGCTACTGCCGCCCCCTTGACTCTAGTAATATTTATATCCAACGACTGCTGCAAGTGAAACAGAGAGAACAGTGGTGGTTTCCGTTTATCGAGTACTTTTGAAGTCCCAGAAAGATGTAAAAGTTATGTTTATATCTCTCACAGCCTGGAGTACATTTTAGTAATTGATGCCCAGGCCGATAAAAGGTGGGTGTGACCTGCAGTGTAAGCGCTTTGAATAGTCGGAAGACTAGAAAAGCGTTATATAAGCTCAAGTAAAATTGTATTTATATGATAAAAAATATTTTTTAATCTGATCTATGAAAGTGTGAAAAAATGTCTTCACAGTAAGACCGCATAGTAGGCCATAACTCACCTCCAATACCAACTAATGAGAGAGGATGTTGTCTGATGCAACTTTTGAAGGATTTGCACAGCTCACATGGTCACCGATGAGGTCATGTAGAGAGTGTATGCTCAATCTTTAGTTGAACATTTAAAGCAAAACAAATCAAAAACACAGAAAATCTAACATTAAACAGCATCAGTGTTTCACTTTGAGAAGTTTTGCATTGTACAGTTCTGGAAGAATTGACAGAAATGTTGTTAGGAGTTTTAACACAAGATACTTCTACATCTCACCTTGAAACTGAGCATCACACTGAACATTGAACTGTTTGTGGCTAATGTAGTCAGTGCATTTAATGGTTCCTAATACCTGTTCAGACAAACCCATTCATCTGAGCGGAGAAAGTGTTGTATTTTGATACCTCTTATCTCATCAAGATTGAGTTTGAAAATGCAGTGAAACAGGATTGTTGGCATTCACTCATAATTGAGGAGATTACCGGTTAACGATTTTCATTTTACAGGTTGATGGCAATTCATTTTTTCAAACCATATCGTTTTTGATAATCAATAAAAATCTACAACCTTCATTTTTCAAGTGAGCCATCATTTTCTTTCCATGTGCTGTAGGTGTTAAGATGACATCATTAACTTCCTGTCCCTCACTTCTGTATGTATAAATGGGCAGATACACATCACACCAGTACTCACGCTTAAGACAACAAACAGAAGCTGTGAAGGAAAAGAGACACACCACTCTGCAAAATGATGAAGAGTGTTTTTGCCCTTGTTGTCCTGTTGCATCTCTGCTCCGGTGTGGATCCCAAAAAAGACCTGTACAAGGAGATAATAGACAAACTGGATAAACTCAACGAATTCCAAAATGACAGCAAACTCAATTTCACATCTGTAAGTATTTTTCATTGACATTATCATGCTTTATATCATGTGACACTTGGTCAGATGTCTTATACATATGTGACAATTGGAAACTTAACACATCACTTAAATATATATATTTTTTCTCTCTTTTTCTCTATAGCCAGTCAAAGTGCAACAGCCACCACGGAAGATGACCGAACAAGTTGTAAGTATTGCTTCTTTCCACAATTTGCAGACAAAAAGGTTTTCACCACTTTAAGTGGAGCTCAGTTCCAACATTGTTTGTATGAATTTTCATGAATTAACTAATTTTGGTAATTCTGTGGATATATTATTTTAATTCTGTAACGCTAACGGTAATTCTCCTTGTAGGTCTGTGTAGATGTAATATATATGTGTAAGACTCTCAAAGCAGCAGATCAATATTTGGATAGGAGCCAAATATGCTGTTAGCTAAAAAGGGAAATATGATTTGCTCAGGCTAAAGAAATGTTTATGTCTGAAAGTTTCAAGTAAAGGTAATGTCTACTTTCTAGCCCATTTAAATTGTACCCAAATGGGAAGGAATTTGCAGTCTGTACCTGCTAACAGAATAAAAGCAAGACTGTCAACATGAAGAGTTTGTCAGTCATTCATGCTATGCTTTGTCTGACCTTGGCAGAAAAAAATCCTTAGATAATCCACAGTCGGTTTCACGATTTCATCATTGAACATTTACAGAAGAAACACCCCCACCTAACAAACATCCTCATTGGGACCTGTCATATTTCTGTTGCAGACTTCCTGTGTCAGTGTCTTTGTAAAGGAGCTGGATTCCCTTCTTCAGAATGTGACGGTACAGGAAGAAGAAGAAAGCATTCTTCAAGAACTAAAAGCAAATCTGAAGGCTCTCAACCCAACAGGAGACCCTGAGGTATGCCAGCAATAAAAGGGAGAATGCATTTTTTTTTTTCACTTGACACATTAGTAGGTGTGATCATGACAAGACCCAATCTTGAACCCTCTCTGTTCCTTTCTGCAGAAGGATGCCACATGCCCGATGAAAAAAAAGATTCCAAAGGTTTTCCAACAGTACGCAGAATTCTTCAGGAAACTATACAGCATGAGATGAAGACTAATCCTACTTGTTTTAATGTTTACACAGATCAGTTGGGATTGTTTTCAAACAGGGTCATTTTAAGTGAGTGTCTCTAATGAGATGACAGGTGGGACTAATGAATGTACTTCATATTTATTTTTATGCAACTCTGAAATCCATTTTTTTTCCAAAGATTTGTATTTAAGTATTTATTTATGTGTATTTCTTTTTACAAAGTATTTATTTATTTATATATAATCAGACACTTCTTATAACGTTTTCAGCTGTGTGGATGGAACTAAGAAATATTCACAGTGTGAACAATGTAATGTCATTTCAGACATATTGTGCTGCTGTCATAAATAAACCAACTACTTTCATAATTTTACTGTCACTGAGTATTTGTGAAAGATTTTTAAAGCCTATTTTAGATTTTGACGTAGGACAAATGTTTCCTTTTTTACCTCTTATTGAATGATTTTTAAAAAAGAAAAAGGCATAGTCAATAATAAAACGATTCACCCTGGAATAAAGATACAACTTATTAATTATGAAGACATTTAGTAATTCTACACAGAAAATTAAGAAAGTTTGAAGTACTGCACTATTGTATTTCATGTAAGAGCATGGCTGAAGTGACTTTACTAGCAGGAGAAAAAAAGAAAGAAACAGACAGTGTGAGTGAGAGCAGTAGGGAAGCTGTGTCTCTTATCTTTTCCACTCATCTGTGGCAGCAGTAAGCGCTGACATGTTTTCAGGCCAGCGTGCTAACTCACACATGGACTCATATGAACCTGCACAGATAAGCATGCCTACAGAGCGGCAGAGACAGAGGGCTGACTTTTACTAAAATGTTGGTTCCTGAATCAGCTTGTTTTCTGCTCTCAGCTGTCTTACTCACAGTACTGGTGTGTTTCACGGGTGGCTGGGTACCTGTCAGACAACATCACTGTAAACACTCAGGAGTTTTGTCAGGATTTGTACAGCTACACAGGAAATGCTAGAAAATGTAAAAGCTGCATCAGCCCAAATCTTTACGAGATCATGTGTTGATTGACAGATTGATGTGAAAAGCATCTACAGTCATGGTTTTCCTTATCTCTTATCAAACCGGTTTTTTTTAGTCACATCTCAGTGTCTGAGGTGAGAAATCTACTCAGTGACTCATTGCATTAAAAAAAAAATGTAACGCATGTTTAGGAAACCAAACCTCACAGCCACATCAGTGTGTCTGTAGCCTCTGAACTGCATGACATGAGTGAGAGGAGAAGCTGCAGAGCAGAAAGCAGGTGGAGGGAGACACTCTGGAACAGCCCCACAATGCACCTCTGTCTCCCCTGGTCCCACATGTGACTTTTGAACTCTTGACCTCCCTGGCTGGCTGCAATCTTTTGATGTCCTTTAAGGCAGCACTTACAAAGTATGATTCACAAAAAAAGAGTTAGGGAATAGGAAGAGCATGGAGACTGTTTATGAAAGAATTAACCATGAATGGAAAGAAAACAATAAACACTCAAAACTGATGAACAGCTTGTTTCCTTGGCATGAAGCCCGGAAAGGAGGGACAATTATTAGTTAGGTTATTATTTCCTGTCCATGAAATGGTTTGACAAAAAAACTGTTCTTTATGCTAAGCTAAGCTAATCATTTCACAGCTGTAGTCTGGACACTTTACACACTGACACTTGCACTGTTTACATGATTCTATATTTGTATATTCAAATATTTATTTTTTAAATTTTACATTATATTCTATTTTACTGTATATATGTGTATTAGTAATTTGAGTGTTTATTGCATGGCCTTGCGGAACAGTCTTTACATTTCACTGCACATCTGTATGAGCATGTGACAAATACAAATCTTCAATCTTGAGGATGTCATGCTGTAAAAGCTTCTCACTGTCTGCTTTGTCTATTGAAGGTCGACGGATAATGAAAATGTACAGTATAGTTTCCAAAAGACAGAGGCATTGTTCTGGGAATATAATTTTTGCAAAGAAAAAAAAAACAAGCTCCTTAAGTCTAAAGCCTGTAACCCTTTACATAAATGTCTTATTGTGAGGATGTGTGAAGGAAGAGGGTAAAAAAAAGAAGCTGTTTCTTCTCCTCCTGTCAGAAGAACTCACATCACTGTAAGGTGACAGCTGGCATGTCACGATTGTTTCTGCATCCCACTACGCTCTGCATGCAACATACCAGCTTGAACGGAATGACATCATCGTGGCAGACAGAAAATGCCAGTATTTAACTTTTTTTTTTTTTTAAAGGCAGCATTTGATTTATCAAAGCAGGCCAAACTGCTGAGTGCTGCTGAAGGTGACTTTGGTCTGCATGACAACTCTGGCATTGTTGGACGATGAATGTGAGGTTTTGTTTTTAAAAGTCATATCATCTGTCCTGGCATAAAACTGTCTTTATTAAATCTCTCTTTCATTGAGTCAAATCCTGCAGTGAAGAAAAAGCCTTCACATGCGCTGTTAATCCCTTCTACTTCATTTCCCTCTGCAGACGCAGTTGCTCTGTTTTTTTTCCACCAGGTGGCCTCAGCAAACCACTGCCCAGGCATCTCTGGCCATTGTGCTGATTCAGTTTTATAACCTGCATCCTAATTTTATCAAACTACATCACAGAGCAAATGTATCTAGGTCAAAAGAAGAGAAACTGCTGCTGCTGCCGACAGGAGGCTGTGATCGGCACTATTGGGTTAAACTTTGAGTAATGGGTCATTCATCACAAGTCAGGTGTTGCAGTAGTACGGTACTGTGCATTAAGCCATAGGCAGGACTGGCCGCTATAGGGCCACAGTCACATGCTTTCTATCTTTCTTCACTTTTTACTGAATGGGACAACGTCAGCGCGTCGGAGCGCGCGATCTCCGGGATTTGGCTGCAGATGCGCACCGAGGCTGCATAAGGACGCAGGGAACGAAGTGGTGATGGTTGAGTGACATTTGAGGGACTGTTGGTGTGTTGTCTGATCGGGAACAAACAGTCAGCCTTAAAGGAACCTGTAGATGATTTGATCAGACTGGTGTCTGGCGTGTTTTTGTCGGGACATGGAGACCGGATGCCCTTTGGATGGACTTTACGCGGGGAAGTTCTTATGCAAGCGATGGGATATTTATATGGAATCAAGAAACAGCGTCTGTATGGCTGCGAGGGAGAGGTGAGTTTGATGATGACGAGGAAGCATGTCGGGTAAATATTTTTAGGAATGTGTGACTCTAGATTGGCCCTGTCTTTACAATAACAATGCGCTCATGGGAAAATCCTGCTCCAATAGCTGTAGTAGCCTATATGTTTTGAAACCAGATACCTGACATTACAATACACGATATCGGCTATAAAAGATTATATAAACAAAAAAACAACAAAATAAAGATACATGCATTTTTAAAAACGAGAACTATAATCAAAATGAGAACAGTTACATCCAATTGAATATAATTCATTTCTCTAATCCACAGGGCTTCTGATGCTTTTAGCACGCAGGGAAAGGATTCCTATATTACAGCAGTTTGAGATCTTCATCAAGTCCTCCTCATTACACCAGAAAATTAAGTCATTACTATGACTACACGAGTGCAGCTCAAATGATGTCAAATCCCAGGTACAGAGTCAGGAGGCATGTGTCAGGCCACGAGGGGGCTCACCTTGAAGACCCCATCCATGATCATTCAATAGAAGATACAATGATGGCCAATTTATTTGCGAGGCTTGAGAGCAGGAGCCTCCTCGTTTCTAACCGTGTGGATGTAATGTAGCACGACTCTTCAGCATGACTTAAACAAACATTACCCCGACATCACATGTTCAGGGATGGATGGCATGAACTTCACAACTGTCATCGATTCTGGCTTCCTGAAGGAGGCTCCGACCAGCCGCGTCCTAACAGGCTGCTTCCTCTCACTGCTCATCCTCACAACTCTGCTGGGAAACACTCTCGTTTGCGCCGCCGTCACCAAGTTCCGACACCTCCGCTCCAAGGTGACCAACTTCTTTGTGATCTCGCTGGCCGTGTCGGACCTCCTGGTCGCCATCTTGGTGATGCCGTGGAAGGCCGTGACGGAGATCGTCGGGTTCTGGCCGTTCGGCTCCTTCTGTGACACCTGGGTGGCTTTCGACATCATGTGCTCCACGGCGTCCATTTTGAACCTCTGCGTGATCAGCTTGGACCGCTACTGGGCCATCTCCAGCCCGTTTGGCTACGAACGCAAAATGACGCCCAAAGTGGCCTACGTGATGATCGGCGTGACCTGGACGCTGTCTGTGCTCATTTCCTTCATTCCGGTGCAGCTCAACTGGCACAAGGCCCAAACTAAACCATACACCCCTTTTACCGGGTCATCAGGCTCCCCGGGTTCAAACGGTACATCTTACAGCGGCGCGGAAAACTGCGACTCGAGCCTGAACAGGACCTACGCCATCTCCACCTCGCTCATAAGCTTCTACATCCCCGTGGTCATCATGGTGGCCACCTACACTCAGATCTACCGCATCGCCCACCGACAAATACGGAGGATCTCGGCGCTGGAGCGAGCGGCCGAAAGCGCCAAGAACCGACACGACAGCATGGGCGGAGCCTCCAGCATCGCCGAGTCCGAGAGCTCTTTCAAGATGACGTTCAAGAGGGAGACCAAGGTGCTGAAGACACTCTCGGTGATCATGGGCGTGTTCGTGTGCTGCTGGCTCCCGTTCTTCATCCTGAACTGCATGGTGCCGTTCTGCGAGCAGTCGAGCGGCGGCGGCGCTTTCCCCTGCGTCAGCCCCACCACGTTCGACGTGTTCGTGTGGTTTGGCTGGGCTAATTCCTCCCTCAACCCCATCATCTATGCCTTCAATGCAGATTTCCGCAAGGCCTTCTCCGTCCTGCTGGGCTGCCACAGACTATATCCAGGAGGCCACAACATAGAGACAGTCAGTCTAAACAAGAAATGACTCATGACTCTCTCTCGCAGCACTGACTCATCCTTAACGCTCCTGTGTGGGCCGCTTTCATCCACTTCAAATGAGGACGCCGCGTTTTTGTGTTGACTCTAAGTGGGACTGAAGGATGTGGTGACCCTACATGTACCTGTGTTTGCATTAGGGGAGTGGCCTGTCCCTGTACATGCAATCAGAGCGAGTTGCCACACTGTCTTTGTAACGGAAGTGTCTTCAAAGAGGAGAGGGGATTTTTTGGGGATTGAGATTAAGACTCATGTGTTGTTGTGCCAGGGTGCAGGGAGCACAGCGGTGATGACACGCCCCCTGGGATAGATAATCCCATGACTGGGCAGCAGCACGACCCTAATGCTGTCAGACACTGCTCTCTTCAATACCATCACACACAAACGCAAAACACAAACACTGTCAAAGCAGGCTCATCCAAATGCTGCACCCGGCGTGCACACTCAGAGAGATAGCATGACAGCACGCAGACATGCTGTTACTCATTAGGTGAACGTTGTGCGGCTCTGCAAGGATCCCGGGAGAAAAGCATCAAACCAAATCAGGTTACCTCAAAAATAAACATGTAGGTAAAGTACATCCACGTTATTTCATATTCAATCAACAATGAAAACAGTTTTTTATTTAATATCAAGAGTAATACTTCATATTGTTTTAAAATGTACAAGGAAGTGGATGAAAAATGTGATCTTAACTTATTTTGGAAATAAGGTTGATGAATGAATTAAACACAGGCTGTATCTCAATGCTGAGACCTGTTCAAGATTGTTGTTTATATCTCATCTTAATGTCAATTCATTATAACTTTTAACCACATTTATTTAACAGACATCTCATAAATTATTTGAACTCTTGTGTTGAAAGACAAGACTTTAACAGAAGTCTTGTTTGGCTTGTGGTGTCTTTGACTGTTGTGGTTATTTAGAAGCTGACACAGAATTGCAAATGTCTGAATCGTGTTAACGTTGGCTCTTTAAGTAAATGGTGAGTTGACTTGAGCTTTTCTAGTCTTCTGACTACTCAAAGCGCTTTTACACTGCCGAAGCAGCGGGAGCATTCGGGGTTAAGTATCTTGCCCAAGGACACATCGACCTTCTGATTGATAGACGACGACTCTACAAACTGAGCCACAGCTGCCCCTTAAGATTATCATTAAAAAATAATCGAGACTCAACTTGCCTTCCTGTTTGTTTTGTATGCACTTTAAGTAATTACTGAAATCTGGGAACACCGTCTGGTCAGATTTCTGTCCCTGTCGAGTTTCACCGTGTTAGACGATCACACCAGTTGAAAACGAAACCTTCAGTTAGCCACATTATTTAGGCCAGTAGATAGCAATAGCAATCCTTCCTTTATCAAGACTAGTGTGTGTAGCTCTCAAGGTCTATCACTATTGCAAAATAATAATAAAAAAGAAATAAGGATGAGCAGGATATTTAACGTTATGTCCTATTAATTTGTTGCCTCTGCTCTCTAATGACCTCATCTAATGACCTCATCTAATGACGCTGTGATGCAGCTGCTTTTTAAGAAACAGCCTTTACCCTTATCTAAGACTTTGTTATAGTTGTCTAAAACATTATGTGACAGGAGAAAGACAAGAGCCGTGTTTAATGATGGATTAGACTGAGGGTTCGTTTAAAAGAAGCAGACTGCCTGTTGTGGTTACACTTTGAATTTATTTTTAAATGTCTCATGGATTATAACAGCTTGATTACTTTGTTTTTGTTTTCCAGTCTGATGAACAGTAACCTTAAAAGTAATGTAAGAACTGCAGGCTAAAGTTGAACAAGGAAGTCAGTAAACTGTGATGTGTTTACCATGGACAGTTTCTGCAATCATTCATTCATCAGTTTGTTCTGTATCTTCTAATTAGACCTTTTCAAAGTGACATCCACATGTCAGCACATTTTTAAGAAGTTGTGAGACAAAATGGGAAATACAGCTCAGCCTTTTTGTCTGAATTCCTTGAGTGCCTGTTGACCTCAGTGATGACAAAACTAGTCACTGCGTCCAGTCTAAAAATAGACACATAACCCTGGGAAAGCCACAAACCTTTTTTTACTTTGGATTAATCAAATTATTATAATGAATTATGATGCAATATCTAAATTTAAGATTTAGAGATGCTGATGCCCTTTTATTTTTTCCTCATTTGGACAGAGCCAGACTGTTCCCCCCCTGCTTCCTGTTTCTATGCTAAGCTAGGGGTCTCAGCTTCATACTAAATGGACAGATATGAGTTTGGCAATACATCAGTCAGTTTACTTGTGGAGGGAAACTAAATAACAGTTTTTCCATTTAATTCAACAAAATAATTTAAATCTGTGTATACAATATAGAAATGATATCAAAACTACCATCTTAAATCCAAAGACGTATCCAACAAGCATGGAATATGAACTGTTACCTCTTATGTGTTGAACCTGTTTTTTTTGTTGTGCTTACTTGTTTTATTGGCTCGCTTCAGTTAGAATTCATAACACAAAGAAGAGCGGGGCGTGTCTTTAAGCTGCTAAATAGATCTCAACAGGTTGTGTGTCATTTTTAAAAGTTGAAGACAACAGAAGAAATAGTTGCCATGTCTTAATGCCCAGCATAATTAAAGTGTGTGTCCATTTTGCAAAAATCCAGTGTGTGTCATGTGTATCTTTGAATTAGACGTCCACAGATCTAACTTCCTTAAGTGCATTTCACACCAGTCTAAAGGATCAAAATGAACTGCACCAGCTGTGTCGCACATCCTGAAATTCCACTCTTGCATAATGAGTCTGTAGTTCATGTGTCTGTTCACTCTGGTGATGTAGTGACATCATTAGCTAAATGAAAGCCTGGAATAATAAAGTCATTTAGCGACTGTGGCATCTCTTTATCCTCTTTATTCATTCATTTTCTCCCAACAAATGATCGGCTGAACTCTTTAAAGGAAGAATGTGTGACTTTTTGATCCAGTAGATGTCACGCTTGAGCACCAGCATGAAACCAAAACAAACTGCTGTTTGGTGACACCTCCTCTATTCTGAAGCCTCCACTCTCCTCCAGCGACCTCCAACCTCTCTACCCTCACGTTCACAAGAAGGAGTTATGAATTAGAACGCACCAGTATTTATGTGTAAAATGTTGCACGTTCTTCCTTTAAACCTAATACTTTACATAACTGTTGGAACAATAGATAGATAGATAGATAGATAGATAGATAGATAGATAATACTTTATTGTCAGACGTAGTCTGAAATTTGCCTTGTGTCACAGCGGCTCCGTTTGCGGCACAACAATTAAGACAGGAAACAAAGATATAAACATTTGACACAACACTCAAACACAACACAACACTCAAGATATAAACATTTGAAACAACACTCAAACGCCAAACAAATACCCAGAGGCCCTAAACGTGCTTTGGTCGAGGATTCAGCTCCACATTCAATTTTAGGATTGATTGGTGAACAAAAGAGTGTTTCAGTCTGACCTTATTAAAACGTGGGACCCTGTATCTCCGGTTTGATGGTAATAGTTCATACTCTGTGTTCAGGGCGTGGTCCGGGTCAGAGGCGATGCAGTTAGCCAGTCTTAACATGCTTTTGTTGTAGGCCGATTCATAGAGTCTTTGCATGGCCAGAACGAATAGATAAAGTATTAGTAGTTTGAAGTTTTCAGAGATTAAGTTACCTGTCAGAACACGCACGCCCTAAACTGCTCCGATGTTTGAATGTTATTCTGCGATTGAGATGAATTTACTTTTAATTGAAAGAAATGAAAATCTCTTTTTAACTGTGTCTCTTCTTTAAAAACCTTTAAATGTGATCGAGATCAAGTTCAGTGTAAAACAGATGCTGTCTTGTCACATAAACACTTTTAAGTGATTAAAGAGACACGATAAACTCTTGTTAAACGTCCTGTTTCGAAGGATTATGGGATTTAAAAAATAAATCAAATTAATTTTCCATTCATTTGAGAGATATTAGTGTGATGATTACTCTTTGCCCGCTGTCATAGAAACAAAGAAGACTGACTCTCACGCATGGAGTTGTCCTTTCCAGCCGCTCTCTCTGGGCCCTGGACTGTCCTTGCCTCTGTGAAACCTCCTCAAGCGTGCCACGGGAAGGGAACAGCAATTAATTTGACTGACATCATTCAGAGTGATGGCCGAGATGGTGACAAGACAGGGTGTGTGCGCATGTGCGTGTGTGTGTGTTTGTGTGTTGAAGCGGTAGTATCACCTGCTCCACTGCTCCAACCCAGAGACCCTGCAATGTTATGCCCACTGCTGTGCAAACACGCAGAACACCATTCCCCTTTATGCTTTGCTTTTTCGTTCCAGTGGAGCTTTTGGAGATTCTCAAAGCGATTCTGTCTTCTCAGATTGGCACGTTGGAGAAGTGATGTTTGGACGTGGCAACTTTAGATGATACTAATGACTGGACCCGGGGAAATGATTTACTGAGACAGGAAGAGAGGAAGAAATGGGCAAAGAGGGAGATAGTCTTATGTAAGTATCAAGCAATGGCAACCTAAAAGACGTCACGTCTAAAATGAAGAATCCCGTGTGGTCACATGTCGTCTGTGTGTGTCGAGGAAAAGCACACCTGGCCATGTGAGGGTGTACTTTAAATGCAGTTCATCATTTCCTTGTCACCCTCTCTCTTCAGATGGCATCCTGGGGAATTAAAATGCAATTAAACCGTTTGCAATAATCTGTATTAATCTGCATTAAATAGGTATTATTCACAGCTGGCAGAGCTATCATAATTGCGCTACAGTCAGATGCATTTTTAATTTTTAATACCTCACACGACACCGAGATAAGCATAACTGAGAGTGAGCGTGTTGGTGCTTCAGTGCAACAACATGCTGACAGACATGGATGCACTGTGCATGTTTGCTGCTGCTCTGTATGTCAGTGTTGGCTTTCCCTCAGCGGGGTAAACAGATGCTCTGTATTCATTTTCAGAGAACAAGTGGGGAGATCAAAGAGACAGGCACCCATCAGGTCACTTCTGCAACACCACTTTCTCTTCCAGGGGGAAATCTGATCATTTCAGGGTTGAGGAGAAGCTGCCTTGTAAACCTCAGAATAAATTTAAAAAATATGTTAACATACATGCCATAATCTCGGCAGGAGATTGTTTAAAAATAGATGTACATCTTCTGACCTTTAATGTTCATCCTTTTGAAGCAAGTAACCCCATTCCTCTTCATAGTTTACTCTCGCTCTTCATTTCTTTTTCTTATCATACCCCCTCTGCTCTCACTCTGTTTACTGTTTGTGCTGCGGGCCTCTGGCAGTGCTGTGTTGCCATTCGTCACTCTCAACGGGCTCCAGTGGAAAGGACAGGCCCTCTGACCCCACCACTGGGAGAGGAGCGAGGGAATGAAGGGAAGGGCAGAATCACAGAGACACAGAATTATTACAGAAGAAGAGAGGGGACGCCCAGCCTTTAACAAAGCAGATGAAAAGAAAAGATAAATACAGAGTGACTTTGTGAGGCAGTGTGTCCCACACACACCGAGGTTTATACAGGATACAGAAGCTTTAGGGCGCGGCCTTCAGCGCCTTGTGAGTGCTTCTGTGTGAGTGTTCTGTAACCTTAACAACTGGATCTAGCCAACGGCGCAACCGTTATTGTCTACCAGATCGCTTTCCACCGATAACGGTTGACTGGTAAAATGGCGAATAAAGTGCTGATATTTGCTTTGGCGTTTGAGGAGGAGCATGCCCCTGAACAACCAATGAGCCGTTTATGGGTGAGTTTTAGGGGGCGTTCCGCACCCTGATCCAGGAGCTCCGCTGTACTTACCAGAAAGACCCAAAGATCTCCTCTGGACTCCTTTATATGTATTTTGCTGTATCGTTTGTGACTCATGTCATATAACTCGGTGTAGTGTGAAACAGCAATCACAAGCTGTTCAACCAGTACTTTCACGTTATCCATCTTGGTGGGTGTCTTTTTGGGCACCGGTAACTAGGGGACGTAGGTTACGGGGGAAGGTACACGCGCACCTACTCGACTCGTCAGAAAGGCGCTTCATGTGACACAGCGCTTTTCTGAAAAGGGCGTCAGGCGCAGCGCTTTTTAATAAAGGTGTCATCCTCTTTTTCCATAGGGTTTTGAGTAAAAAATGTGCTGGCAGTTGAGCAGTTGTATTTTTCACTTCAGCATTTTCTTAATTATCTGTACGAGATCGCTAATCGCCAAAGTAGAAAAATGTCCACTCGTTCTCTAACCCTCATGTAGGCTGAATGTGGCAGCAGTAAACAAATGATGCAGGTAATCTGAGAGAGTGAGAGACAGAAATGTCTTCCAGCTCTAAATGCATCGATTTTTCTCATTTTAGATATGAACACATCGACCACTTTACCTTTGCTGTTCCACTCAGGGTGGGATGCTCAAGAGTTGAATAATGTCATGCTGCTGTGTTTCAGGTTACAAGTCTTATAAACATAGGAACATTCATTGAAAATCATTTTACTGCTTTCTGATTGGCCAGGGACATCTCGCCATAATTCAAATAAACTACTTCCGTATGTTTAGACAAAAGCTAACATCAGCTTTTAACCACCTAGCTAACATTATTTTTGTATCGGTGCATATTCGTATAGCTAAAGACAAAATGTGAGCTAACCCATGCTAACATGAGCTACAAATTGGTTCAATGCTAACATCCGCTGTTTTAACTTATGTCGGTAAAGTTATCGAACATGTTGTTTTACTTTGAAATGTGGCCCAATGTCGTGTTTTTCACTCTCCATTTCTTCTCAGCTTCTGTTAAAGTGAGCAATGAAACATTTTGTCGGACGCATGCAGCCATATGAGTTGCAAACCTGGAAAACAGCAGTATGACATCAGCACTAAAGCCGATGTGACATCAGAGGAGAATGGCTGCAATCTGAATACCGTGAGTTGGGACCATGGATGGATTTAGAAGAGGATACAGCATTGGAGGCGGAGCCCAATTCATTCACACGAAAGATACTCAGAGGTGCATAAAGCAAAAAAAGTTGAACTTCCGCGTGTAAAAGTAGCTGGATCTTCAACACAGAGCATGTGCATGTGTAGTCTCACTCCTGTGGCTCTCATCAGCGTTCATTATGTCTACTAAATATCTCTGAATTCGACTTTAATTGCATTTCACAACTTGTAGGACCTAATGATTTAAAAAAGGGATATTTAAGTGTTTGAACATGGTGAATGGACTTGAGCTTGTACAGTGCTTTTCTGACCACTCAAAGCACTTTTACACCTCAGGTCACACCTACACATTCATACACTGATGGACGAGGCTGCTAAGTAGTGAGACCATCAGAAGTAACTAATCCCATACATACGGCGCCGACGAAGCAGCGGGAGCAATTCGGTGTTAGGTGTCTTGTCCAAGGACACATCGGACATGTTGCTCCAGGAGCTGGGGATCGAACCCTGGAACCACAGCCACCCCTGTTTCTATTAGGACGTTGATGTACCTCAAAAAAATGTATCCACTGATTTAAAGACGTCCCTTTCTCTAAGTGTAAGCTTATGGGGAAAAGTATTTTTGGGCCTGATGGCATCATGTGATGCTGCAATACCAGGGTTAACCACTATGTTAAATTGGCTTCAACAGTCGGTGCACTTCAAACCACCACAGAAGCTTCACTATATCTCAGCATTAACCCTTTTGAGCCTCTGACACTCTGACTGAAGAACACCACTCTCAAAAATACATATTGTCCAAACGATCTCCGTTTTCATTTTGAAAACGATACGTTTTGTCCATAGTTAGGTGCTAAGCTGACATGGCTGACAGGTGGGCGCGATGTAGCAGTTTGTCAAGAAGCTTAAAATCTGCTTCAGCTCCAGCTCCTCAGCCTGTCTTTAGATTGACTGAAAGTTAGGTTGATGCAGCATTTCCAACATGGCGTCTGCTGCCGATGAGCCTCTTGAACCCCCTGCAGGAACAGACGGGTGACGTCACACAGGCTTCATTAATATTTACAGTTTATGGGCACAAAGCACAGACTGACATACCAATCACAAATGTCCCATAGGTGTCCACCAGTGTTGAGCTCATATGAGCATGAAGACCATATGATTCATGTCTTAATTTTTCATAATTAATCAAACCACCCAGTGACCCTGTTTTCTGTATGGCTGCATCTTCATTCATTATGTTGCTTCGCCTCTTTAATCAGCTTCTTCCTTTAATTTGTCATGCATCTGTAAGTGGCAGGAAGTGAGAGCAAGTGAGAGCGATAAATGTTGCTGCTGCACACACGCAATAGGAGCTCATTGCACCCTCTTTCATGTATAAAAAAAGCCACTGGTGCATGCTTTGTATTTTTTGTTTTGGCTATATTTGTAGGTTTTAAATCCCCTTCCTGACCTCTGTGCACTTCCATTGATGCGAAAAAAAATGTGAACTAAATATCAGAGGATATATTCCCTCTGGTCCTGATGTGGTTTTCAGTGTCACGCTGTGTCATGGAGTGACCTCTGCTGGAGACGGGCCAAACAAGGATGAGTTGATCTGTCCCTTTGCTAAATTTAAACGATCAAATCCTGCAGAGAAGTTAAGTCAGATCTGATATGTTGGCCTCATAACTGCTCATGTCAGACTGTCACTGAGACGGGGTAGTGAACATGACGGGAGCATGTAAAATATGTTGCTTAGCCAAGTCAAATTCTGCAAAAGAGGCTGGCTGATGAATACTGTGTAACAAGAAAGGTGATGTTCTAATCCAGCCGTATTTAGCAGTAGAGAGGTGGCTTCTGGGAGAGACGGCTCTGAGTGCAGAGCAGGCTAATGCTGCCACTGTTAATACTTTCGCTGGTAGGATGCCCCATGGGTGATGTGACGATGCATATGCTAATCAGCGAGCTTGTGGGGGAGCGCAGATGTGTCTTATCTATTTAAGAGGACAACATCAGCAGCAGGATCTGACAGAGACGGAGTAATCACTGACAAACATATCAGGAAACTGACAGAGAGTTGTCCTCTCCACCTGGGCTGCTGACCACGAGTTAACCACAGCTGATGCTAAACCATGCTTACCACACCATCATAATCAAGCATCCAGACTCTTTTTTTTTAAACGCTGAATTTTAGATGCAATAGTTTTTTGTTCTATGTGCAAGCCTTAACACCTTTAAACAAGAGATGCTTTTGAATAAACATTACAAAGCATGTGTCATCTGATGCCTCTCTGCTTGAAAACACTTTGCATAATAAGAGAGATAAAGTAATGTGTTACTCTGCACCCTTTCCATTTTCAGTCACACCCACATGAGGTGGTGATTCATGCAATATTACTTTTAAGTTTTCTTTCAGGGTTTAAAGTTATTCTTATAATAATAATAATAATAATAATAATAATATACTCTCATGTGTGACAGTTTGAAAACGTCTTGTTGGTTAGCTGTCTGTTTGGGTACCAATCAAAACTCTTCCTTTTATAAAACTGGACTTCCTTTAAAGAACTCTAGAGCACATTTGGCTATACATATTTTGTCTTTTTATTTGAGTATGTAGGGTGTACGTATAGACACTGCTCTCCCATAATGCATTGCACAAAAAGAAATCAAGAGCGTTCATTCAAGCCCATTCTTTCTCTAATTGTTTAACTGGATCAAACATCAGGCTAACAGGTTTTTTTTTGCTCATGAGGTTCTGTGCAGAGTGAGAAAAGAATATCTAAATTAAAATCAATGATTTTCTTTTAATATAAACGACTGATGATGAGGATACATCTGACAGAAAAAAAACACATACTGGGCACAGCAGTGTAAACACAAAGTATAGCCAGTGAGAATATAAAAGCCAGGCATATTTTTTTAGGTTGTGCTCAGTGCATCTGAAAGGGGGATTAACAGAGCAGGAGAGAAGCAGACCACTCAGCTGCAGACATCCCACTCGAGTGACGGCACAGTGACAGGCTAAACAAACATCCTGTGCAGACGGACAGAAAAGCAGCAGGAAGGAGAGGGGAGGGACATGAAGACGGCTTGAGATGTTTTAAAAGAAACTGTGAGTAGACTGAGAGAGGTTGCACCATAAAATAATTTATTTCAAGCAGTCTGGCCCTCTCTGTCATTGAAGGATCAAAAACATTAAATAACAATTGTGTTGTTCATTATTTTCACTAATTTTGTACAAGAGCCACAAGATGAATTTAGCTGGAGGAGAGCTACATGCATGCAAAATGTCCAGTGATCTTTTACACCCCTGTGGTGTCCTGTAGGTACGAGAGAAGTCAATTCATCAATCCTTTTTTTGTGACATTTCACAAGTAGGACACTCTACATATAGAGCAGATCGAGACTGTATCACATTAGAGAGACCCAGCATTAACCCACTGTGAGCAGGAACTCTGAAACAGTGATGAGGAAAAACTTTGAACAGAAGCAGAATCAGACAGAAAAAATGAGGTATGTTAAAAAACAGACAAAACAGAGCTGTGGTTTCCAACAATAGAAGCAACAATACACCTATAATAACTGACAACAGAAAAGATTAAACAGTTGTGACTGGTCGTAATAAATGAGTAAATTGTAAATGGTCTTATAGCACTTTTATCGTCTTCTGACTCAGACGACCTTCCGGTTGAGAGACGGCCGACTCAACCAACTGAGTCACAGTAATATCTGAAACAGTTTAGATCAAGTCTACAATTAGCAATAAAGAACTATAAATATGATAATTTAAGCACTTAGGTCAGCTGAGGTTGTTCTAAATGTGCTATATAAATAAACTTTGGGACAGAGAGAAAAAAGGGGAGACAGGAGCTTGATATCCTACTGGTAGAAAAAGCATGTTACACAAACATGAACACATTCTTCCCTTTTTTAAATAATCCTTTTAGAGGTGCAAAAACAAACTACTTTGCTGCCTTTCAAAGTGGTTGAAATAGTCACTGCACTTCTAGCACTCAGCAGTTTAACAAAGTTGACTTTTTCTTTGAAAGCAAAATGTTCCCGTTCTTCAGAAGTACACTTTCAGCAAAGCGTCAACTTCAGAGCTCCAGATTGCTTCTCTTTTGCCATGTGTGAAACTGTGAGACGCAGTGTTTTTGTACTTTTCAGTTTGCTGACCAAGAGAGTCATATTCTCTGTGAAGAAAAAAAATATATAGACAGGTTTGGTTAATGATGTATTCAATAAAAAAAACGGTCTGCTCTTTAGAGGGGCGCAACACAAAGTGCTACCATGCAGATGACGTGAGTAGAGAGCTTCTTTCACACATTCTTTTTACCCTATCTTCAAGTGCTTTTACCTCTTTAAAAATCGAGTCATTTGATACAAAGCTTTTTAAAAACAGTGAAGCCAAAGTGACTTTTTGTCTGTCTTAAAATGTAGGCTGAATTTAAAGTCATTCCAGCAGTTATAATGAGGAACAATGTGAATACAAATGAACAAAAGAGGTCAGTAAGGATACAAAAAGCCTCACTAAGATAGTCCAGTATTAGAAATCCCTCAACATTTATTAACGTAGCTGGACGTCCTGTGGCAGTGCGTTTGTGCTGGTTTTAGGATTCTATAGGAGGGAGGCAGACAGCAGACACAGTTTGGTCTATTTTAGGAAGAGACTTGTCAGACAGGAGCACAGCAGGAGCCTCTTCTGCCCTCTGGAAAGTTCAGATGGGACCACACGAGCACAAGCAGATGCTTATGTGCTCAAGGGAACGCACGCACGCACGCACGCACGCACGCACGCACGCACGCACGCACGCACGCACACACACACACACACACACACACACACACACACACACACACACACACACACACACACACACACACACACACACACACACACACACACACACACGGACACAGCTGGGAGACTGAGGGTACATGGGATTTGGATCCTTTCTTTGGCCACAGTTGGAGAACAAAAAAAACATTCTCCACATGTGTATGTAGCTCAGTCCTCTGTTATCTAGCAGCAGAAAATAAATCAATAAAGCAAAGGGTTAAAAAAAAAGCTCCAGCTGACCAAACGCTGCTGTAACCTGTGTAACCTGCTGTAAGCCACTTTAGGGCTTACTGTGCATGTCACAATGTAATATGACTCCCAAAGGAAAAAAATCTCTCTTCCCTGCTTCTCTTTCACGCTGAGGTCAAAGGTCGGGGTCTTTTGGAGAACAGCCTCCCTGCACTCAGTGTTCAGTGGGCTGCTCAAGGACACCACAATGGGGTAGATGCTTGGGGGCTTGAACTCACACCACTCTGATGTCATATTAACTTGTGTATGACAGATGCTAACTCACAATGAGCATGCTAACAGGTTAATACTGTTTACAATCTAATATTAACAAGTTGCTTGCTATCACAGGTTTAATAGCACAAAACATAAAGTTTGGTTAAGGCTGTTAGCAATGTGATCACCTACACAGGTAAGCCAGCCGGCCCTTTCCCAAGTTGTCAAAAACAATACTTTTATTTAGACACAGAGGTTTCCCTAAGAGTCAGCATAAGATGCACAAGATTGCAATAACTGCATTGTTAACCGATCTGCACCAATATTTGATGATAATTTCTCTTGTGGATCATATAAAAACTTCAAGTCTGCTATGGGGTGGACCTCAGGGGGGATTGATGGTCGAAAACAAGAAAGTACCTTCATGCAGCAGACCTTGGACCTACTCACATGTGAACCAAAAGACCACCTTAACCGAGCATAAGGGATTTGGAAATAAATCTTCTTTGTGAAAATAAACGTTTTGCTGACTCATTAAGTCCACGTAATGTGTCCACATTAAACCAGTTTGCAGATGTCAAGTTAAAGGACGCCCAGTTTATGTGCTTAGTGCACGTCCATGTATGGGGTCTTTCAAGTGGGCAGCCTGGGTTCGAGTCTGACCTGTGGCTCCTTCCCTGCATGTCATTCCCCACTCTCTCTCTCTCTCCTTGATTTATAACCTCTGTCCTATCTCTACAATAAAGGCACAAAAAGCCCTAAAATAAATATATACAAATCAATGAAAAAATGACGCAAGAAGCAACAAACAGATGCCAAGATATCATTAGAATTCAAGTGAACAAAACAGGAAGGTTTGTCATCCTGTTACTAAAAATAGATTTTCTCATAATCGGATACAGAAAATCTAAATATTAGACGAGTGACTTTTGAGCCCAAATGGGAATTAGTATCAGTTTATACTATTTCTTATGTGTGAGGTCTAATGAGGTTTTCTGTTCATTTTGACCACCTGAGCATTAGTTAGTTATATCCATGAGACGTGTGCGCATTATCCACAGAGTAAAGGTTCATTTTCCAAGGAAACTCAAAATATCCCTATGTTCGCCACAATATCTGTAATCAGTGATTTAATACCTTCTGTTATTGTGTTTGGTCTTAGATGTCCCACCCTGGTCGGGCTATAGTTAGCACATACTGTAAGCTTAATACTAATGAGTAAATATTCAGAGAAGTTACACTGAGCCAGTTTCAAAGTCACAAAGACAGAGATGATTACTCTTTAAGCTGCATCACAAACAGACTTTACAACAGAACTATAAGCAAATCAATGTTGAGGAGATAAGCTCAGCATCAGTGAAACAGCTTTATTAAAATCATCCAGTTTGTTAGGAAAAGGCTTAATAAATGTCCCATTCATTCAGAAATAACGGGCTTTATTCAGGGTCCATCAGAGACGCACCCTTTGATGCAGGAGAGTCCACTCTGCACAACAGTCAGCAGCCTTTCAGAACAAATGGAGTAAATAAGTTATGAGTGCTCAAAATACAAAGTCAAGCGATCAGTAAAGCTGTTAGAAGTCGTCCTGACAGGGTCGGGATGTCTGAACTGAGTTTCACTGCAATCTATCTAATAGTTGTCAAGATGTTGAGACTCAACCCTCCACATATCTTCTGATGGTAGAAGCAATGTAAAGAGGATTATCAAAGTCAGAAAGGTCCTGGTACAATATCTCTGCCAATTTCAAAGCAATCCGTCCCATACGAGATATTTCAGGCTGGACTTAAATAGACCAACAGGCATTAGAGAGTGGATTTACATGAGGGATGAAAAAAAAATACATGTTCAGCTGCAGCCCTTTAATTAAATAAGGATTTGTATTCTCAGGATTTACATCAACATCAGGAGACGTGATTGAAGGAGAGGAAGTGGAGATGAATGCTTTTTTAATCTTCTTTAATTGTCCCGTCTGGAAGTCTGCTCCCCTGCTTAGCCCGCCTTCTGTTTATCAATAAGTCAATATGTGAGCAGACAGGGGGGCCAAGACCCCGACACTGTATTCACAAGTATTAAACCTGCTATCACTTCATGTTTTAGAAAACCCCCTCATATGATTTTTTGTGGTCAAAGTGATGCAACATTACTTCTTTCAGACCAGGCTCGGTGTCCTTCAGTACAACGGAGGCCGTGGGGGAGATTGATGACTCACTGGATCTCAGGAGACAGAGCGGGCGCACAGATCAGTGAGGGGGACCCGGGACAATGGTGAAGTCTACAGATGGCACCGCTCTGAATACAGGGGTATAAAGCTCCCACAGGGGGATATATGGAAGTCACTGCAAGAGGCTAATTCAGTTGACATTGGTGTGTTTTATCTTGAAGAGCCACTTCAGAGCGTTGAATAAAAAGATCTAATCCTCAAGGTAATGTGGTTTTTAAGAGGCTTACTGCGACACATCTGAGGAAAAGAGGAGGGTATGTATCCAGTGTACAGATGCAAGCTTTAACTCACATCTTACTCCATGCTGTTCTTTAGTCTCACAGGTTGGAAGTAACATTGAGCCAGGATGTTTTTAACTCGAGCCATCAAACACAGTAAGACAGTATTAAGAGAACAGTTCTCCTACATAAACAACCCGGAAATAAAGTCCACACGGGTTGAGAGTAAGAGAAACAGAAAACTGTTTACAAAGCTTTATAGAACAAATCCAAAGAGAATAATATCCCATTTCTGGGATGAATTCTACAGTGGCCCAGATCTTAAAAAATAAAAAAATAAAATCTGACCCCAGAGAAAGCTTTCTGTCTTTTAACCTCAAAGCCAAAGCTTTTTAGGTGTGTCTTTATATCTAAATAGGTCATGCTGTTTGGCTGTCCTGATGGACGGATACGTCTCTTGAAACCGGGTGAAAGAAACCAAACAAAAGACAGAAACTGCTAGAGGTGGGATTCCTCAGAGCACAGGGGAACGGGTTGTGTCGGTGTGTGTGCTCGAGCATGTTTCCCTTCAGACTCAGGTTCTCCCAGTGAGGAAGCTTTCCACTTGTTATCTAAGCTGCAGATTTATGCAGGAGCTCGTTTTGCCATTATAATCAGGAAGCAAATGGGAACGGCAAAGTGATAGAGGTTTGTTAAAAGCCTTCTACAATTCATGTAACAGTGAGGTAGAAAAGGGGGCGCTGTTTGGTTAGTGCGCACACCTCATGTATGGAGGCTGTAGTCCTTCAAGCGGGCGGACCCAGGTTCAGATCCAACCTGTGGCTCCTTTCCCACATGTCGTTCCCTACTCTCTCTCTCTCTCTCCCTGATTTCTGACTCTATCCACTGTCCTATCTCTCCAATAAAAAAAAGGCACCAAAAGCCTGAAAAAAAAACCCCAAAAAAACTGAAGTATAAAGACGGTGAAATATGGTCGTTAGAAATATAGGACATGAAAATCCCCCTCCCCTACAAAGATGGAGGATAGAGCAGGGATTGTTTGAGGAGACACACCTGCTCCACAGCTTTGAAGAGCAGATGAAAGCATGTCCTCTGATTACAGCACTTGGAACAACACAAATGTCAGTCTCACTCCCCCCCACCTCTTTTATCTATCATATGTAACATTATTGACACACTCTTTGGAAGTGTTCCTCAACAATTGTCTTATTTCTTTTTTTTTTATTGCTGTGCAATGGAGCACTCACTACATCTCAGCTCTGCTCCTGCGTGTGGTTAGGCGATGAAATCTCAGTTTTACTAAACAGGCTGGGACAGGAGAGGAGAGGGGGGCAGTGACCAAACTCTTCCTTTTCTATTTGAAACACGTCGTCTCTGACTGCTTCATTTTGCCATAAACACGTCAGAACAGATGAAATGGATTCATAAACTGCATGCGAGCGTGTTTAATGAAATGCCAGTGTGATAGGAGTAATTGAATGTCTGCTTGTTATTATGAACATCTGCAATTATCACAATGAAGGGAGGAGGAGAGCTAAATGATATTAAACTGCACCTACTCTCAATCAGTTCCTATCTTATATTGTAATTTGGAGTAAGATGGATGTAAATGGCTGTGCAGTGATGCATGAATAAGGACAGAAATGCTTCCGTCCCTGCAACAGTGAACTCAAGAAATCCCAAATCACCAAACTCGTGCGATCCAGCTCCGGCAGAATGGAACAATCCATGAGTGTCATCTTTTATTCACAAGGCTAACTCATGAGGAATTAAAGTGACATTATCTAAGAGCTGTACATCGTGAGCTGGACAGCATGTTAATCTCTATCTCAGACGATGTGTTGTCATCTACAACGTTTAGAAATAGCATTGTAAGAAGAAGTCTCTGAATGTGAGAGTCGTCAGGACTGCAAAGGCCTCTCTGAAATCAGTGCAACAGAAACAAATGTGCAGCTGCTACACCTAGTGGATGTATGACAGAGCTGCAGGACCGTAAGATAAGAAGAACAAGGCTTATGACAGTGGAAGATTTTGTGAATGAAATGTAACAACAATAAATGAAGTTCTCCCCACATGAGAAAATAAATTCAAATGGACCACCTTTGAAGGACAAAGAGTTATTAATGTTCCTACCGTCCATTTACAAAAGTTTGGAAGAGACCGTCTATGAACATAAATAATAAAAGAAATAGAGGGCAAAATCTACAGCCATGGTCCTTTTCAAAATGGTTTTGTATCAAATTCAGGGAAAAAATTCATTAATTTAGGGAGATAATACTCTTTGGTAACACTTCAAGAGCCGTCACTTTGTAACTTTAGAAAATTAAACATCAAAATCAAGGGCATTTTCTTCGTTTTGTCCACCACCTTCTTCACTGGAAAAGTGGTAGGAACGAAAAACTTCACGGCCAGTATGGAGAGCAACCAATAACTTCAATGGGGAAAACATTGAACAAACAACTAAAACGCCAATAGTGATAATAATAATAATAATAATAATAACTTTATTTATATAGCACCTTTAAAAAGAGTGGTTTAATAGTAAAGTTAGGTCTCATTGAGCCCGTCTGGAAGATTTCTCGGACTATTAGCCTGTGAATAGGAGGAGCTATTTAGTGTTGTTAGAATTAGTTTTGTATTTAGTTTTCTAATATTTGGGTGGTGTTGTTTATTTAGTTATTCTACACGTTTTCTTTATTTAGAATAGATATTTGGGTTTCTTTTGCTAGTTATTTGTTTAGTAAATTTAGTTTTGCATTAGTATTTTTGTTAGGTATTTTGGGTAACACTGGGGGCACCCGAGGTTATTTAAGAGGCAGGTAGAGGACCAGCATGCACCTGGGTGGGCCTATGGTTTTTTACCAGCGCAAGAGAGGCAGCAGGAGCCACGATTTCTTTGTTCTTTTGTTTTCTTTCTTTTGAACCAAATAAACCACCAATAAACCGCAGATCTCTTGCATGGACATTGGACTTCTTTTGCCTGCGTACATCACATCCCCCATGGTGCATCAGTGGTTATTTGATTATGTTTATTTAGATTTTTTTGTTTTTGGACAAATACATACATACATGTAGCCACTACATTTAGTTTAACTAATATTTATATATCTTCTCATGATTCATTTTTAGAGCCAACATCTTTATTCTTCATAATCTATGCACTGCACCCCTTTGAGCAGTGACGATAACTCCTTCACTAAGTCTTTGCTTTAAAAACATCTGAAACCAGAGAGCGGTGTTATTGGGCAATCAAAGTAATGAAGTACCTCACTATCAGCTTTCTGCTGGGTTCATATCACACTGGAGGAAGCAAATGGACAGTGAAATATATGCTGATGGTTTACAAGAGATCCCAAAGTTTGCAGCATGAGAAAGTAAGAGAGAGAGAGAGAGAGAGAGAGAGAGAGAGAGAGAGGCCATAAAATGTGCTGTGTTCTTATCATTAAGTCAAAGCACTATTTCACACAGTTTTAACATCAGAACTGAGGGACAAGGACAATTAACCATGTGACTGCACACAAAGTTCAAATAGTTCATTTTCAGTAAGCGCTTAAAGAGAAACAGTTCATATCAAAACAATACATCTCAACGTCTGTGAAATCCCAGAGTAATATATAAGCACATGTTCTCAATTGAGACCATGTGAGACATGCTATTTGCAAAAAAAACAAGATTTTTTTCAAACACAAATTTCATCTTTTCATCTTAATAGGAAGGACAGCTGAATAAATAATCATTAAGCAAAGCCACCTTCTGGCTCACGCAGTCCAGTCAGCGTCTACCCTTTCTCTGCATGCAATGGATCATCTGCATGTGAGCCACAAGAAGCACGAGAAGCCTTTACAATATTACACCTTTCCATATCCAGTGAAAAGCTCTAAAGCAGATTAGAAGGCTCAACGATTCGACTAATGTGTTTTAGTTCATCACGCACAGCTTCCTTACTTCAAACGTTCCTTGATGAGTGGATACAAGAATTCTAATGCAGTTTTTTCTAAAAGATAACCTGACTATAACACCAAGATGAACCCAATGTGTAGTTCTTTACCCTCTAAAAACAATGTGCCTGAGCAGCCCTGTAACATGTCAGTGAGCATGCGGATCAAGAGAACGATCACAACAAGTTCTTTACTTCACACATGTTAAGCATGCTGCTATACACCGTCTTTAGTCCTATAAGAGGTTTGCTGTTTGGACCACTAATCAGATTAGAGTTCTCAAAACAAAATGGGTTTGTTCATAAATGAGTCTGATTTGACGTGCGCGCTCTAAACGCATGGAGGGTTCTGTCTCCTTTTGTTTTTCTAGCACTATATGTGTATGTGATCGAGAAGCACAGAGAACCAAAGGAATGAATCAGCTTACACTTTTAATGTCAAAAAGCATAGTTCATCATAATATATTCTAATGTCATTTAAGAATGTTTTGACTTTAAAGTAAGTATTCACGTCACGGCAACAAATTGTAAATCCACAGTCCAAACCTATTACTCTCAGAGTAGGAGTATAAGGAATATTGACATTTACATGGGTTTCAAAAACAACAGTTTCAAAAGCAACATGGACTGGAAAAACTAGACATGGCCGCACAATAACTCACACCACAAAATGTTTTATAGGCAGTAAAGGATTCATAATCAGACTCTTTAACAGCATCACCACCTCATGACTCATATCAATAATGCTACACACTGTGTGATTTTAATAACAATAACTCTTTCCACAAGTGGAAGTGTACATACCTTGTATTATTCTATTATTGTATTTTTTCTCCCTTTATTTAACTGATGTAGGCCTTTATATGTTTGATTTTTAACTTCTTGTTATTTTTGATAATTATATTCCTGTTTCTTGAGCTGTTGTTACAAAAAAGTTTATCTTTATAATCCCAGTGTTTCAACCAAATTGTCTTCATCAGGTAACATGTTTTTGTTTGTTTCATTTGTATCTCCTACAGTCTCACATCACTGTTAGCCACCCTCCCTCTTCTTTTGATGACACGTTCAAATCAACAGCACGATGAACAACACTGCTTCCTCTCAGGTGAGATGGAACAGGCCGACCTGGGAGGCGTACATGGCCAGATGTGAAGCAGGAAGAAGGGGGAAGGGTGCAGCTGGTCCAGCCTGCAGGTTTACACTTAGTGGGAAACCGAAGAAGGAGAAGCCGGGGTTGAAGAGAGCTTTGAGGCCGATTATTTTGAGTTTGTCTAACTCCTGGAGCCTCTTGGCTTTGGCTCGTCGGTTTTGGAACCAGATTTTGACCTGGGTCTCAGACAGCATCAGGGAGGAGGAGAATTCAGCTCGTTCTGTGATGGACAGGTACTGCTTCTGATAAAACTTTCTTTCCAAGGCCAGCAGCTGCATGGTGGTGAACGGTGTGCGAGGCTTACGGCTGGTTTGGTGCTTTCTCAACGAGCAGACTGCTGGACTGAGCTGCCCTGGAGGACAGAGGAGAGGTGAAGATAAAATTGGGTCGAGAAAGCGGTAAACTTTGTAATATATTTTTTTGATTAAATGTCAATAAAGCTGGATAAGGGCTGAACGATGGATGAGTCAATTAATCATAAGTTTCATTATGATCAATCAATTAATCAGAGAAACATGTTAGACCTTTCTTGTTGGCTGTTTCTTAAAATGATTGCTCTCTGGTATCATTAATACTAAACTTTTAGACTATACATTTAATTAGCCTAAAGCTCTAAAAATGGAGGTCAGCTATATTCATGAACAGAACATCACGTTTAATCATTTAATAAAAAAGAAAGAAAACAAACTAGTATATTGATGTTTATAAATTGATCAGGTGATTGGAAAATCACTTCAATGTGTAAAAGTTTTGCACGTGCAGCCAGATCCAAACAGAGATCTATAACATCTTATATTTAATTCTTCTTTCTGTCATTTGAGGCACTCAGACGTTAATCCTTTAAATGGGTCATTATTTATCAGTAAATCCTTATAAAACACTTACGTTGCGTCATCTTCTTCTTCATGTGGTTGGATGTCAAAGACGCAGAGCTCCCTCGTCCTGATGGCTCCGATTTGATAGGTTTTAGTTTGTGGAAGACCTCCTCCTCCTCCCTACAAATGTGATGGTAGCTCATGAGGTGACCTCTTCCCTCCTTTCTGTCCGTCACCAGCGCCTCATCCCTCCAGTCGCCACAAGAAGACATGCTTTCGTTTTAAGTAAGGCTTTTTCCAATTCCGATCCCAAAATCACACAAAGGGGAAAACATGAAGCGTCCAGATGTTGATAAATCCGGGGAAGAATGTCAGAGTGTGCACTTAACAGTCGGCCAAATGTGATGTTTGAAAAACTTTTAGGGAGGTACTCGGGACTTCTTTGAGCCAAAAAAAATGTGTCCTGATCCGGGGGTTTGGGGAAGACTTGTGATTGGACGGTGTGTTTGGAAAGAGCGCTCTGTGGTGCCACACCCCAAACAGCAGGTCAGCTGCACATCAGCTTCATTCAACAGCAGTTTGTCTGGAAGAACAGATTTGCTGGAAAACAAACCATGAGGATTTATTATAATGATTTAAGAGTAACAGGTCGTGTTTTATTTGTTCTGCAAACTACAAAGATTTAGTTCACATTGAAATCAAAGTAAGAATAGTCTTACTATGTTTTGTCTCAAATGAATGAAGTTCTGTTATTGGGCAGAAAAAAACACATATTATGTTATCTCTCAGCGCCATCTTTAAACTAAGCTTTAAAGGATTATCCAGACTGTCTCTGCGTGAGCATCACCACGATGAAAGCATCCGTATAACATCTGAAGAACTCCATAATTCAAGCTCATACTCGCAGAACCTGACACAACAATCATGGGAGTAATCACAATGGTAATCGATAAGCATGCACACACTTTAATGTGAGAGTCAGTCGAGAGAAGGATTATGGTTTAAGGCCGGCTTTTCAAATGACTGTTATTACATTGTTATTATTAACACCTTGTAATTAGGTCTTTGGAATCCGGTTCTTTTGAGCAGGATTTAATGGTAATGATGGAAAATTGCTACCTTCCTGAGGTGTGTGGCGCCCACTGCGATTATTCCCAGTCTCGGCTCTGTCTCGTGCCCGTTTGAAACATCATGAGACAGGCACAACATCAGCTCTAAACATGGCCTTAAATGTAATGTAATGTAAGATCCTGAAGTCCAGCCAAAAGGCCATGGATGTTAAAACAAAGAACAAAGAGAGAATCAGATAAAATAATATCAGACTAAGTTATAAAGTTCAATCAGCCAAAAGCAATGCGCAGTCTGTCCTTGTCTGTTGTGTGTGTGTGTGTGTGTGTGTGTGTGTGTGTGTGTGTGTGTCTCACACACAGATGCCCACACGTATGAAAGTGTGTCCAGAGCTCTGTGATCCTCCCTCAGAGAGTGTGTGTGCTGTGTGTAGCAGGATTACAGTGGTATCAGAGCCTCGACATCATTAGCCTCCACATCCAACAAAGTGCTCAAACACAGCATGAGCTTACTGTCCTGGAAACAAATGCATTTAGGACCCTGTGTGTTATTTCAGTGTGCTTCCTGTAGTTTCATAGATGCCATGTGAGTGTTTTTTCTACACACATTTAATGAGATATACATGTTTATCTACATATCTACAAATCCTACTGGCTAGAAATAACTGTGCTTAAACACAGCATGATGGCTTGAGTATTGACAATGGTAAAACTAGATGTTATTTACATATAGGATATCGGACTTTAGAAGACAAGTGCCCTCAAATCATCTCCATCGTCAGGCTGTTCAGACGAGATGGAAACAGCTCCTTCTATGTTATTATGAAGTACATTTCTTATTCTTATTCTTTTTTAAAGGTCACATTGTACCAAAACACAACAGAGTAACATTCAGCTGTCATGACAACTGAGTTAATTGAGTTCTAACCTATGGAAGCATATTGCTGCCACATTTGAATATATTAATAAGATAAATAAGTAGCAGTTGTTTTTTTATTTCATTGTCAGTTGAACTGAAATGTGTAAGATGAATTAGCTGCTCCCATACATTCACAGATCAGTAGGCAGATTTTGAATAGTTAATAGACTTTAACTAGCATAGTCAGTCTTCTACGTCCAAATAGCCACAGATGACTTAGCGCTGAGATACTTCTTCTGAGTCTATCATCCAATTACTGAGACGACGACACACAGGGGGAGTGACTGATGTTCAGGTTTAGTCTGACTCACTACTGGTTTGGATACTGCTTAATGAGTGGTATCCCTTATGTCGGCAATCTATGTTTTTACACCAATAATACAAACTCTTGGTTCTCCTCGTTTCGGAGGAGACGAGGAGAAATCTAGGTATCGTAATTGGTATGGGTAAAAAATGTTACGTTACGTGTCTTTACAGCTAAAGCAAAGGTTACAGAGTCGAGCAGGCCAGAGTGCTAAACCACAATAACACTGCTCTCTACTGCTTCATTTCACCTGCATTACTTTGCTACTAACATTTGGCTGAAGTCTACAGTTTGCAAATATAAAAGGCTTGTTAAAGAAACTTTATCTTAAAGGGGACAAATTATGAAAAATCCACTTGTACAGTGTTTTTGAACATATATTTGTGTAACCTGAGTGTCTACTGACCCACAAAATGTGAAATAAACCCATCCAGTCCTTTGTTTGTGGTCTTCATAAGTCTTACAACACAGATACAAATGCTCTGTTTCAAATGTGCTCTCCTTGTGATGTCACAGTGGGATTCTGGTAAAAAAAAATCCCCTCCCCTCCCCTGGTATCTCCACCCATGGACTCCACCCCCAGCCTGGAAAAGGGGGAGAATATGTCCTCTTTAATGAAGATCCAGAAATCCAGTGATAAGAAATGACAGAAAAAATAAGTGTGTGCTCCTCCACAGGTGAATCAAGGCTGAATCTCATCCACAGACAATCTCTATAAACTAAAGAAATGCATCACCATGGACAAGCTAAGGCAGGGGAAGTAAAGGAGCTCTTAAGATGTTTTCCCAAAGTTTCCTAAAGTTTATTCACACTGCTGTCAACCTGCATGCCTTCAGATAAGTCTTGTAATATATAAAAGCTTACATCTCCCAAAACTGTTTATTTACTGAAGCAATGTGGTTAGAGTACTTCCTTTAACTCGTTCTTTATAATAATGTATGTGGTTGTGTCTCCCTTCAGTCAAAAGTACAAAAGAGACGATCATCCCTTGTTTCCCCTGAAGCTAGTTTATATTAAAGTTTAATCAATGTCACCATTTGATCTCAGGATCCACAGTGGGAACAAACAAACTCATGTTTTATAGATACCCTGTGATTCACTGACAAACACAGTGTATGTTTTTAACCCAAAAATAAAGGAAAACTTTTGCAATTTGATTTTCAATAACAAAACATACTTTTATCCAATGATAAACATCTAGCAACAAATACAGCATGTCTTACAATGACAAAAAGATCTGAATGTATGTGGTCCAATATTTCTGCCATGATTGCCTCTGGGACTGCACGTCTCAAATCTGAGATAAACTGATAAAGGAGTTTAAAATATCAAGAGAAGCTTGGGATTACCCTTTAACTTTTACAGACATATTTCTTGTAGTTAATGAGGACATTGGATTCATGATATATAGGCAAGAACATTTTGGAGACTGTCTTAATCTAGCTGAAATTGTTGGAAATTTAATTTTGTGTCCGCGATATGGGCAACTGCTTCGCTTACTTTGGTGTACTTCAGCATAAAAAAATCCTTATAAGAGTTCCTTGTTATTTTGTCTCACAGCAGCTGGAGTTTTTAAATGCCACAGAGGAAGGACACGGAAGGAAATAAAAGTTATGTGATCCTTTTGCAAGGTTGCAAGATTTCACTAAATTCTTTCACCCCTGTGAATTCCTAAAGTCATGGGCACAGAGGAACATCAATAATCAGAATCAGAAATACTTTATTAATCCCATTGGGAAATTTAGTTGTTACCATTGCTCTAAAACACAAACAGAAGTAGGAAGTATAGAAATAATTTAAGAATGTAAAAATAAAATGGAATAGAGATAATAAATAAGCAATAAAATAAGCAATAACTTCCAGGTAGTATTGGTATTAAAGGCTATGCACAAGTGCAGTGACTTAAAGATAAAGACAAAACATAAAAACAATATTTACAGTTGCTAATATAATGAGTTAATTAGTGTGGGTATTGCACGGTGTATTTATAGGGTTCAATTTGAACAACAAAATGTATGACTGATTGAACATAAAGGATGATCTCACACACCTGTGGAAGAGAGGTGGGCTACAAATATAGAGATTACATTTTCCAGATCTAGATAAGCTGCTATAGACAGGACAGAATCCTCTACATTGTTTTCATGTTTTCTTGATGATATCCTCGAATAAAAGCACATATTAAACATAAAGAGCTGTCTAAAACACACAACACTTACTGTATTAGAGGGAAGTGGATGTTAACTTTTGTAAAGTAAGAAACACTCTGAAACTGAGGTGGTGAGCACTGCCAACGCAAATAAATGGCGTTAGTGGCCCTTAGTCACGGTGGCAAAGCTGTTCAGGCTGCATTTGGGATGAGGGGTTTCCTCACTCCTTTCATTAAGGCAAAAGTATCTTCTGTTTATTTCAAAGTGTTGTAGTTTACATTTAGAACATGCAGTATGTGTTTTGAGCATTCATGTACATGTTGTAATTACAAAACATGTATGAATTTGTGTCTGTCATTGGGAATGGTCAAGCCACTCGAAAATGAAGAGATGAAGAGATTTAAGCACTTTCATAAGTCTTCTGTGGTAATCAAAGTATTCCTTTTTGAGGTATAACTTGGCTATTGAGTGTAAATATAATTAGAAGAGAACGAAGAACAGGCTGTGTCGTCATTATATTGAAACATGCAGAGGAAAAAGGGAAACATGATGTAGTGTGTACTGTGTTGCCTGAGGTGTTCACATGAGTTTCTTCATGCTTTTTCAGACCCATGAGTGAGTAAAACCATTACGTCATGATGAGCTAGTGACCCCGTCAGTGCTTCATTGTTTCCAAACAGTGCTGTTTAAAGAATTCAAGTTATTCCATGACTTGCTCATTGCAGCTACAGGTAATTCCCACCTGACCACAACAAATTAGTTGTGGTAAATAATACTGGTAGGATGTCAAACCACAAAGAAGTGATGAGAATGTATCACTCAAAACTTCCTCCAGAAAAAGAGCTGCATCACCAGCACAGGTTTAACACTTGAAAATATTATTCATCATAAAATTTCCACCAATGAACCCTTATCCGTACAAACACATTGATGAAGTATTTCATCATGTTGGGTTTTCTCACTCATTGTTGCATTTCAAAAGTTCTGAGGAAGCAACACCAACGTCACGTCACTGAACCGTTTCTTTTCATTGTGCAAACATGAAGTCATTATTACTTTAATCTAAATGTGGAATCATTGTGATCAACGCATGGAATACAAGTGAGCTAATACAGAAAGTCAACACATAAACTGAACTATGACCTTAAGTGGCTTTATACTTAAAGGCCTGATTATATACATTCAGTATGTGTCCACAAGCGCAAGCTGAGTGGCACCGTTAAGCTCGGCTTTGCAGGCTTCTGGACGCAGTGATTACACTGTGGTGAAATCAAACAACAGGTTTAACATCATCCTCCCAATAAACCTTTTGCAGTTTACCTCATTGAAATATCAACCATATCCAACAATAGAAGGACTACCTGTGCTTTACTCTGATTAGATCAGATTGTTTCATATGTAATTTATTTGTTACTTATTGTCATGTTTCATGTTTACCAACTTTCAGAAAACTAAAACCTTTAGACCTTGTTGCAAAAACTTTTCAGTGTCTATTGCCAATTTGCAATTTCAACGTTTATGACAACTTCACTAGGTGTTGCCTTTTTATATTGAACAGCCCTAAAATTATATTTATGCATGCAACTATTTATAATTAGGGCGTGTGCCGCTTTGAGTTACAGCTGGGAGCTGCCATCTGTCTACAGGTGTAACCTACTCTAGAGGCAACTGACACATCCTGTTTTTATTGAATCATTTTTTAAATGTTTTTTATTGCGAATACCAAACAAACAATTTGGCTATCTGTGTGGTTTATTGTACAAACAGACTTTAAGTAAGTCTGGTCTCTACTTTCTTTATTGAGTGGAGAGAAGTAGAGAAGCCTGTAGAGAAGGCCATGGTGATGTGATGACGGGTTTATTTTATTTACGCCGTTCTAGCTACAATCTCAGGATTCTTTTGAGAAAAATGAATAAACATCTATGGTCTACAGAATGTCATAATGATAAATTATCTTAAGGTGATACACTCTAACAAATCACAAAGGTCTGAACACTGTAGATATGAGTGCCATTTAAATTAAAGACATATTTTAAATTCACCTTTGGGTTTGGCTATCAACATTCAATATACTACATAATTATGTGATCATATGACAGATACAGACATGCTATGAGTGAAACAAGATTAAAGAAAGGCACGTAGACCAAGTTTGGCTCACATCATGGTCTCCATCTGTATAACATGCTTTATATTCTCCAGTCTGAAGAAAAGCTAAGCCATGTGTTCCCTCTCTCCCTGCAGATGCCACCAGTGCTTAAAGAGACACATTAGCGTAACGCTTCACAGCAGTTTGCTCCCGGCCTGCTCGGGGATGTTGCCTGTTAACTCAATCAAAGCTGATGAAACTCTGTGAAAGCCTGTGTTCATTTCACACCTGAACTCTGTCTGACAGGGAAAATAATTAAAACGCTTTTAAGGAATTTGTATCCGTCTGAAACACATGGGGCAAAATTATGGGAACAGAGGGCGTTTTCTTTTTCATATTTGACTTTAGGTGTGTGCTCATATGCTGTCATAACTCATACTATCCTCCCCTTGAGTTAACGCTACAATAGGCAAGGTCTATTCCAACCCACTGTTACATTAATCCTTTACTAATGAAGGTATTTTCATTGAAGATTTACTAAGATATTCTTGATTCTTGACACTGCTCTCAAAGAGTCCTATCCAGAGGAAGCTATGTATCGCATGCAGAACAGAAAGGCCTCCAAAACTCCACTGCTAAGAGTTATATATATCTACTACATCATTCTTGAAGTGCATTTAGAATTTGTATTCAGTCTATTAAAAGTATATAGATGCAGGTGGAGACTCTAGGTCACCAGGTTATGATAGACAGTGTGACTTCTTACTCAGATCTCAAGTAAATCAGGTTTTCAGTTTTGCTGATGATGTGAGAAGGTGGCTGAGTAAAAATGATGGAACAAGTTGTCATGTGGCCAAGCTGGCCTGCTTTGATTGGACAGCTGGTTGTTGGTGCCAGAGTGTACAACAGTGTACATAGCTCTAAAATCTGCTCAGTTCCATTATCAGGTTTCTCAGAAAGAGTCATTTGAGTCCGACGTGGTGCAGTAGGTGTTAAAACAAAATGAATCATCCATCGTCATTAGAAAGAAAAGATGTTAAACCAAACATCAGTCTAACCTCAGAGAGCTGCTTAGAATTCAAGTGCAGCTTTTGAAAACAAGAGATGTGAAGAAAAAGACAACTTCATGTGAAAATGCATTCACAGATTGGTCCAAACGATTGCTACTCCACCACATGCTTTACATTACATTTTATACAGCACAGTGTCTTTTATTGTTCTCCTGTCCGACACTGTTCCTGCTGATCGCTCTGTTTTCTGAACAACAATACCGCGTTGTGTCAAACAGCACAACATCCCAAGGTCATGTAAACAGCGCAGCAAACTGCTGGTCAACAAGCTTCACAGTGCTGTGTGGAGGTACATCTGCCTGTCTCCTGTTCAGACCGCAGCTTTGATTTTAAAACATCACTGTTCTAACATCACCACCCGAACACACATTTATCTTCAAAGACGTAAAAACCCTTTTTAGAAGCCTTCTGTTTACTGATACAAAACCACCAGCAGCTCTTCAGTCTGCAGACTAAAATATGTTACTGAAACAGAGTTAAAGTATCTCCAGTTTTCAGTGTTCACACACAATGGATCTAGCGCAGAAAGATTACAGCACATTGCTTATGTTGTCACTTTAATGACAACACAACAATGTGTTTAATGCAGTAAAATAAAGAGATGTATATACGTATAGTGAAAGGGTATAACAAATGATTAGAGGTTGTTAAGCCACATTTAGTATTACACCGCTGCGTATGAAAGCACTTCCCTGAACTTTAGTGAGGCTGCCATGTTGTGAAAAAAAATTTAAAAGTGCCCTCTGAACACAGAGGCAATGAGCCACATCGATCAAAACAAGGAAGTGCAGAACAGTTTAAAGTAAACGGTCTGTGGCTGAGCAGTAATTATTTCACAGAATAAATAATCACAGCCACATGCTGCTCTTAAGTTGATTTCCTTATAAATCAGGATAAAAGTAAAACACTTAAAACCTCTGGTGACAGACGCATCCCTGTAACCTTCGCTGAACAAGTTATGGTATCAACATTTTTTTTTTATTTCATCACCTTTTGCTTATTGATGAGAAATACTTTAAATGATTGATCTCTGATTCAGCGGATTCATTCAAACAAAACACAAGTCATTTCATATCTACTCTGACACCATCATCAGTTTTCTTTGTTTACATCTGACTCAGCTTTTGTAACCATGACGATTCATGGTTAGAACAAACTACACTCAACTTTTTACCATGGAGTAAGTAGTCTTTAATTTATACAGTATTAAAGTATTACACAGTGAAAAAATAAAGGTCTTATAAATCAGCTGGAGACTGCGTTATACTACCATTAGACTTAAACTGAAGAAGTCTAGTGTAGGAAGTCAACATGACATAGAGATAGATGTTCATGGAGGTGGCGCCCTCTGGTGGATAAATAAGAGAGTTTTATTTGAGCCATTTAATGGTGATTACCTCATGCTAATGAACCGTGTGTTGTGTTGAATGGTTACATAAACATTGAAGTTTTCAATCTTGTGCAACACATATTTATGTATTTTGATCAAGGTGAAAAAAGTATTATTTATATTTTAACTTAATACTCTGTCAACCTGTTGTGACTGAGGGGGACAAATCATGTACTCTTCTTTACTCGTCTGTAACAGTCTCGCTCTACACTAAAGAGAAAAACTTTAACTCATATATAGCACATGCAGAACAGCCTGAGATCTTTAGACAAAAAGGGAGGTTGACTGGTTGCTTGCTATGGTCAAAGTAGATGAGAAATTGTAAAGGTGTTGGGTGCTCTTGGAAAACAATACATAGAAGAGTGGGAAACCAGGCACTCCAAACAAGAAAATGTAAAAGATGAGGAAGGAAATACTTAAAATCTAGGATTTTTAAAATGATTTAGCCATCATGATCCTTCCATTTTTACATGTTTCTTGCTATGAGTGCCTGGTTACCTCTTTATTGTGTATAGCCTAAAATCCTTATTTACAACATAAAGAAATAAATTAGACTCTCTGGAATTAAAAAAAAAGAGAATATGGACTATTTTAATACATTAACATAGTTTAATGAACACTTAGTAAAAACTGTATATAAGTAATTTTCTTTTTTGTCTCATGCGACAACACCAAACATAACAACCAAATTGTAACACAAATGTTTTTTTTAGAAACTAAAGGTATCCACTGTTTGGAACTAGGATGTGCAGAAACACTGATTATGTTTTCTTCTTAGATAAAGTAACAGTAGGTGACCTGCTGTGGCTGTGGGTGATCTCAGTCAGTGAAGACTGTGGATCTGGCTGAGGGCTGCCACTCTCTGTCTGATCAGCTGGTTCTCCTCCAGCATCCTAGCGATGGTCCTCACAACTGAGAGCTTTGCCTGTCCAAGGCAAAGACATCGGCAGGCTCGGTCCAATATCAATATGACACACACAAAACCCCAATCATTTCTGGTGACACTGCAAACCATTTGTTAAAGTGCCTCAACAACCATGACACATATATGAATGGAAGTACCATGCTTTTTTTTAAGTTACACTTGATGCTGTGGCATATGAAAATGTCACAGATTACTTTGACTTGTATACGCTACAATCAAAGTAACAGTTTGTATTGTTTTGTTTTTAAATATGACATTAACAGGTTATTATGTAATGTGTCCATCAGTATTAACTAATCCCATTTATACACTTTCACACGCTCCAGTCATGTTGATCTGGGGTTCAGTGTCTTTCCAAAGGACACTTTGACATGTGGCTGCAGGAGCTGGGGATCGAACCACTGACCTTCTGGTTCATAAACGACTGACTCTACCACTGATCCACAGATTGTAAAAGGTCAGGGGGAAACTGTTTTAGTTGTTTTTAGGCTAATTCACACCTAAGCCATTTGGTCCGTTTGAAACGATCTATCTTGGTAAGATAGTTGGTTTGGTTTGGGGGGGGGGGGTGTCATCGCTCAAGCAAACTCTGGTGCAAAAAAAAAAACGAACTCTGGTCCGCTTAAAACGTGGGTCTCCGTTCGCTTCCAAGTCGGTTCGCCGCAGGTGAGAACTCAGGGAAGTGAACCAAAACGCAGTGCATAGTGGGTTGAATTTGGCCGTCTGTAAACAATGTCACATGGGTTTTGCCGAGAATGGCAAAGGTTAACATTTCTGACAACAGCAGCCTTCAGTCCTCCTTACAGGTTAACGTGCTGATGCCTGTATGGTTACACATCGCTCCGGTCGATTAACCTGACAGCCGACATATAACTTTATCTCTATTTTAGAGATGAAAATAGGCTCCTGTCAAAATGCGCCGCGCTACGGGATGCCGTCCACTGTCTTTACTTTCAGGTCGTAGTGCAGGCTGGATGACCGCAGCAGCTACATGCTGCATTCAGGTGCTCCTCGGATGGTCACAGTTTCCGAATTGGGAAGTCGTTCGTCCAACTTCAGTGTGTTCATGTGTTTTCAGTTTAAGTGTGCATGGTACATAGACGATGTGTGTCATTTTTAATGTAACAAGTGATATTAAAGCAAAACGTTGATGTGAAATACATGAATTAGTCTATTACAAAGTATCCTAACATTAACCCCCCCATGTTAATGAGTAATATGTCCGCAAGTCGGGCACCTTACTCTTTTCCCAATTTCCGACTTGTTGTTCAGACTTTAGCAGACTTTCTGTGCATTTTCCGACTCGGAAACTCATTTTTTAGATGTGTCTGACACCATGTGAATGCAGCTACAGACCCTACTAGTGACACGTGGCTGCGGTACACAACATTTGAACGGCTTTGGTGCGCTTGACAGAGTGCAGTCTGAAAGCAAACCCGAACCAAATGAACTTCACCCCTGTACCGCACGAGTCCACCAAACTTTATATGTGAAAGCCTTAGTAATCATATTAATTCTGTGTTTTAATAAACATTTGGCCTAAATTGATTGACATAATGCCATGTGTGTGTGCCATGCTGCTGAAACCCTTTCCAGTTGAACTTTTATGAACTACAAAGGTCCTTGAGTGTTTTTCCTTAAGTCCATGTCTTCTACTGTCACTCTTTGTTATTGCACATTTTAAAACGTTGCATCGGGCTTACCTTTTCCTTCTCGTTCATTACTTTGCAGGTTGGTGCTTCGGGAAAAAAGAAAACGTCTCCTCCAACGGAGTCGGACTGATTGCCAGCACCTGACAACACAGAAGACTAAATGAAAAACACCTTCTGCTTACTGGTTTTACGACACAAAATATACAGTACTACTTTTTAAGTCTTTTTAGTTGTTGCTTTGCCTGTTTGAACGAAGAAGGTCTGCGTCTCATACTTAAATGTCTGCACTTTCATTAAAAACTAATTAAAACCACAGTCATCCATTATGAAGATTTTGACCTCAGGGGTTGCAACTTTCTTGTCATAACGTACTGTCCTGTTTGTGCACCACAAAAAAAAATGCTTTCAGTTATATCAAATCTCATGATATCTAAATAAAGATTAATATTATATTACGACCTATTTCATTATATTATTTTGCTTCAGAAATACTGTAGATGATTGGAGAGGTACCCAGCTTGTCCAGCTGGTGAACCACACAAGGCTTTGTGAGGCTCGTTGCATTGGTGTGGATAATCAACTAAAGTGTGATTATGGTCTCAGTTTGTTTTGTGGGTGAGTTTCAGAGTCATACAGATGAGAAAACAGCTCAAAACTACAAGAGAAAGAAGAAATAGTTTGTATCCATGTATTTAGACAGGAGCTATTTGTAAGGATCAACAATAAAAAACTCAAGTTAGCATAAAAGCTATCTGTAACGCTCAGTAATTTCATTATCTGTGCTCATTTTTCAGGAGTTACTCAATAAAAGCTTCCTGCTAGCTAACCAGCTACTAGCGTCAAGGCTAATTTAACGAGCTAACATAAACTAGCTAGCTAACTTAATCTAGCATAATTAAGCTACCATGTTCGTCCACTTGTTTCTTCTTGTTTCCACCTCCTCGACTCTCAGAGCTCTTGGTTGTATTTGCTGTGGGCTCTAACATCAATCTTCCAGGTGCTTCATCTTCCTTTGACGCCTTCTTGGACTTTGGCAATTTGACTTTAAAAACTAACTTTTCCCCTTTGGCGCGCTTCTTCTTCCCGCCCCTGTCCTTCCCGCGCTGAGAGGACTGCTGCTCGCTTTCTTCTTCATCTCTCCCACTCAGCTGTGAGCCAAACCTGGGTACAAACACAACCTTAACGGGAGGCATCTTTCTCTTTTTTGACAGCATCTTCTACACAATATGACCGGCACACCATTGTGTGACTTTATTTTAATAGTGTTCAAAACGGTGCTTGTAGCTGTCAGCCAGCAGGGGGCGCTGTTACCCGGATAATGTGTTCTCCAAATCACAAAAAGCCAAATTCCTTGAACTATGATTATCGCTTGTACTTTTGAAACCAATAAAAATTTATGCTTCAGTTAGATTAACAATATTAGCTTTCATTAGAGACATAAGAAGAAAAAAGAAGTTGTTTCCTTGAAAAAGGATTCAGTTTATCAGTTTATGCTTTTATTTGTATCATAAAATAATGTTGTAATTAAAAGTAAATGACAATAGCCCTAAGCCAACATGCACCAGTTAGTACTGTTTAACCCTGTTACAGTATTATTTAACCCTGTTTAACTGTGGAAACGTGTGAATTTTAGTTATCACGAGATCTCAAATTATTTTTCTCATTATCTAGGGATAACAATGATGGTTTTCCATTACAGAATTCATTTGACCTGTTTCTTGAGATCTCAAGATAAGAATAATTCACTATCATGTGAGAACATGCATTTTTATCCCGAGATAAATAAGTTGAGATTTAATGTGTATAGATGTATACCTGCTCAGGGCTTCTGTACATATTAGTGGCATAAGCTTGATCAAGCTTCAGGTTAATAAATGCTGCAGAGAAAAAAACAGTATTTTATCCCTAAATTGTAGAGTATTAATAAAAAATGGCTTTGCTCTGAGAAGGTTGGCATTGAGGACAAAACCCCTATCTATCTGTGGTAATAAACATAGCAGTACCCTAAAATTAAATTCACTGAAGTGTAATTATGTTGACATGCATTCAGGGTTTAATCCCTCAATGACCTCATTCTTGACATTTCTTTCCTATGTGAAAATACAGTTTTATAGGACTAGACAAGTTTGTTATGGGACAAAAAAAACAGGAGGTTTTATGAGAGTTATATAGCACTTACTTAGGTCTAAAATAAACCTTGGCCTATAAATACCTCTGACCTGATTCAAACTTCACCCACCAGATGTGCTCAAAAGAAGCTGTTACACAACTACAGCATCAGGTGTGAGACTCCTCGTTACTAGAAGAGCTTCAGGGGGCAAAACAAGGAACACACTGCTCTCAAAAACGACAGAAACAAATTAAAATGAGGCACATAAGGCGTTAAATTCTTCCTCACAGCTGTTTTATTCGTTCAACATCTCACGTTACAAATACTTCAAATGTATGCATACAGTTACAAACAGTTGGCAGCAAATGGATATATGACATTAGATCTTTGTTTTACTTCAATACTACAAACCAACTATAAAAACTGACTTCCGTATTGTAGCGTAAATTAATCAGGAAGAAAATATAAAAATTGGAACTTACGTATAAATGTGAAATGACTTAATAAAAATCAAAATGATATCAGGTAAAAAAAAAAAAAAAAAAAGTTAATAAATATAACCTTCCCAGCATACAATTAAAAACTATTGAAATTTTGCAATCAAGTAATACTAACAGACATAATCAATATTCTTTTCATCTGAAAATGTGGAGCACAATACAGCAATTAGAAAAACTAGACACATCAACGAGTTTAACACATCACCCCAAAAATATAACAAAAATCTGATCAAAATGATAGTTATACATTTCAATTGAAAATATAGCAAATGCTAAATACATTATCGACCTAGTATATACAATGTTTTCAATCACAGTAGCATGGTAGTAGCAAAATAAGTAAATAAGCACAAAACTAATGTTTAAAAATAAATTCAGATATATTTTTTTTCTTGCAGACATCAGCATGAACAATAGGAAACAAATAATGTGTAAATGACTGCATGGTTTATATGGGTTAAATGACTTACACTGCAGAGACTTGTTTCTGGAAAGAATAAGTATTGCACATAATGGCTCAAAGTTAACTTGCAACATTAAATCACATTCAGGTTATGTCCCAAAGCATGCCACATCACAAAGGGGGTCAAGTGATCAAGTCTCCTCACCTATGTCCTACTAAGTGTCCTCTACATTACAAAAACGCATCCATAGTGTTTTCACTGTGTAGATTGCATAAACATCATGTCTGTGTAAAGAAGGCAGACTCCATCATGTAAAGAGAGGCTACAAGAGAGGTGATCTCAAAGAGTTAAGGAAAAGAAGTTAAAGGAAGTAGGAGATCTAGTGCATTACAATAGGTCCTGCATTAACACTAGCCATGTTATTTTTGTATTACATTATGCATGCCAAGAATAAGTAGAACTTACAGGCAGTCCCAGAAAGAGGATCTAAATATTCAAACAGCAGATATCCACTCCGGTGAAAGAAGGGGACATTTTACATCGACCAAAGCCAAAACATTTACCCTATTGATAATCTTATTGACTACACCTAGGAGAGAAATGTCAGAATATATTTTCAAGACTATCAAAATGTGTTTAGAAAGGTCTTGTCATGCCTTAGGATCCTGTAAGTATGTTTATTAGGACAGAGGAGAATCCATATATGACTGGCTCATGTAAGCCTTATTCTTTTTTTTTTTTTTTTTATCTACAGAATCACACCAATGCACCAGACAGTTTTCAGATTTACCAGCACTTAAATATATAAAAGCTAATTGAAAATTATATTAATATCATTCATTTTCTTTTTTAAATTAAGTTTACCATAAATGCAGATCTCTTAGTAACAAAGGTACAAAATTATTTTTCACCAAGTGAAAAAAATGAGGTATTGCAAAAGGAGTTCTCCCATCTGTGAAAAATGTGCCTAAAATGACTATTGAAAAAAATATTTAGAAAAGTAGTGCATAATAAATGTATATATGTTCATGACAAAATAATCAGCTATAAAACACTGTACAAAAATCAGCAGGCCATGTATAAAATAATATCTTTATCTCTGTGACAGCAAATTCTAGCTACTACCAAATCCAACCACAACACTTGTGATAGAAGCTCCAGTCATGGTAGAGCGTGCAGTGGTACACCATGAGGACAGCTCAGGGAGACTGGACTGTGCATTCCCATTAGTTTGTACTACATTAGCATGTTAGCTTCCAGTGCTAATATCCCTGACGTTATAAAGTGAGCAAATACTACTGTCAATACCTGAGCCCTGAGGGGCTGTGTCTTTATTAACCGACACCCACAAACTGAAACTCCAGAAAACTCCAGCCTTTCCTCCGCTGCATGTCAAGAGGACACAACATTATCCTGAAAACCCTCAGATCAACATCTGCTTCTGATGATGCATTTTTAGGCCAATCTTTGGTTTGCCCTTCTGGTTACAAAGTATCGACTTTTAAACCGAGATCTAAAAACTCATGCCAGCAATCTAAATATGCGTGCCAGACCGAGGGGAGATTTTGTTTTGTGTCGTGGCCAGATGCTTTACTCTGAGCTTCGAGAAAAAAACTCAATCGTCCATCCATCTGAAACACTCTTTCCTCCTCTGTTTCAACCCAACCATTTGCACTCAACCTTTGGTAAATGGTACAGTTGTTCTCTCATCCTGCAAGCAAAAAGTAAGAAAATGCACCCTTCTTAAACTCAACATCCATTGTAAGTACACTGATTTAGGTATGATGAACCTCACTTAAATTTTATGTTACTCTTGACAACAAATGTAAGCAGCTTTGCCAGCTAACACGAAAAAAAGTACAGTCAAGTCAGAAAACATCTAAATCCAAATCTAATGCATCCATATGCTCATGCACACTTAAAGTCAAAACATAAATGGGATTTCACTCTCTTCTTAGCATTTACTTCTTTTAGAAGGCCGAATTAAAAAAAAATAAAATAAAAAATAAATTACGTTGTTTTTTTTGTTTTTTTAAACTTAAAAGAAAAGTGCATTTATTTTTCATATTGTAGCCCATACCCCTTCCCTAACTACCCCTTTCACTCAATCCCTCCCCAAAACCGGTGTCATTCCCCCTCCCTCTCGCCCTCTCGCCTCAGTTCCAGCGAAAGGAGATGTGTCGTGGTCGGTCCCCTCCCTCCTTCACCAGCGGCTTGTGGAACTCGCGCCCGGCCCGGGAGTGGATGGCGGCCCAGCAGTACTCGCAGTAGTACTGCAGACAGGTCACGTTGGCGCAGAAGAAAGGAGCGAACTTCCCCCCACAGCGGGTGCCCTGGCACTCATCACACAGCTGGTCGTCCAGGACATATGGCTTCACTTCCACCTGAAATGGATGACAGGAAGGAAAATGGAGGAAGAGTTGAATGCATGAACGGCAGAATCAAAAAAGGTAGGAATAAATAAAAAAGGAAGAGAGGATGTTGATGAAATATTGAAGACCTGAACAGGGAGCTGCTGACATCACACTGACTCACCCGTTTATCAATCTCCCCGTGCTGCAGTTGAACAAATCGGGCACTAATGGCTGCAATGTAGCTTTGCTGATTGGAGAAGGCTACCCGCCCCGCCCCTTTTGGGTACTTGAGTTCTGGGTCTGTATCAATCCCAGCATAACACACTCCACCATACAGACGGTCCATTATCATGGCCAGCTCCACTGGAACACACAATGCACGGTAATGTAATCAAGACGAGTTCAGTTCTTAGAAGGCAATACATTTTGACATCTTCACACACACTTACCTGCACGTAGGGGACGAGGGACACCTCCTACAAAGATCGTTTTTCTCGGATCCAATGGCTGAGAGCCATCCATTACAAAGTCACTGTCATTTAGGTTCCAGGGCCGGATCTGGACCTGAACAAACCAAGATGGGGGAAAAGGTTAAGAGGAAACATGAATTTTCTCTCGGTCATGCTCTCCTCCTTTGAGAACAAGAACCACTTTGGATTGTGAAAATGAAAGCCGCTTGCTGCTTATGTAATATGGATTAGCAGTAAATATCAGTGGGTCAATTTGATTGCTGCTGCAGACCGTTGGTGGTGGCTGGAGCTTTTTTACAAGGAAGAGCCCTGAAAGGAAGAGACATGCTGCAGATGCACAAACTGGTAAAGTCACAGTTACTACATTTAACCTTTTGTTTTGTGGGGCAGAATACTGCGACATGTACATAACCGTATGAAAAACCAACCAACTAAAAACCCATTACAGTTGAAACTAGCTTTTGATTGCTTGTACTCTGTAACTTAATTTGCACATTGGTAAACGAACCGTGCCAAACTGCTATACAACTAATTAATTAAAGCAACAAGTGCATATCTGTTTCTTTTATTGTGACATTAAACATTTGTAGCACAAACTCACAGGCTTGTCTTTGATGGTGGGACTGGAGACACACAGGTACAACTTGCCATCCTCCTGGATGCAGGCATCAATCAGGGCCTGAACAGAGCTCTCGTCTTGAAACAGCAGGAACGCATATCCTGGAAAGGTTGTACATAACAATGAGTGTGCACAAAAAAAAAGCAAATACTCATCATCACAGAGCTGTATAGTCAACATGAGGGCAGGAATATGTTCTTTTCTCTCTTCTTTTGAAAGAGTAAGGGGAGGTAGAGCAACAGGGGTGACTGATAGGCCGGTCAGTGGGATCACTTCTCCTTTCATTAGGGCATGAGCACGTTGTGTTTAATTTTAATTCAACTGCTTTGACTCACCTTTTGGTGGAAAGTAGGACTTGCTTTCTGCCTTGTGAGGCCAGTCAACAAACAGGTGACCGAATCGGCGGAAACTGGCAGTGATTTCATCTGAAAAGGGAAATCACTTATCAAATATCTGACGTAATACAGTTTGAATTGTTTACACAGCTTAGGTAAATGAGAGTAAACAACGAGAGGTGTAAACATTAAAAGTATGGTATTATTGTATTTTTACAGAGTTTACAATCTATTCTCAGAAAAGAAAAGTCTAATTTATTTTTGCAGTACACAGTGATGCCATTGAGAAGCAGCAGGTCAGTTTTGTGCAGCTGGGATCTTTACCTTCATCTATGTCTGGGGGCAGCCCGCCAACAAATACTTTGCGAGAATATCGCTCCACGCGTTCACCGTTGAGGTGGGGGAAACAGTGAGCTGAGCCGAGGCCAGCAAGCCCCTGGTCCCCTGACTCGTCTTCTCCAAATGAGCGCTCATCCTCCATGGGAAACAGAGACGAATGGCCTAGAGAAACAGTGATCTGCATTCAACATACTGCTTCATCATCAACCATCATACTTGACATTTTGAAAAAAAAAAAAGATATAACACAGAGGGGAGGGAATTTGATTTGATGTGAATTGAACAATGTAAGAAAAACACACAAAAGCAGCCATGATTGCTTCTTTGTATGACATATTAAAAGAAGGGTTTTATCACTACGGGGTTTTGGAAGGCAATATCTGAAGGCGTTTCGCTGCCTAAAGAAAAACAGCACTTAAACCCTTTCAATGTTCAAGGCAGAATAATCAGTGACACTGAACAGCCATGCAGACACACAGAGGCAGAACCACAGAGTCATCGTTTTCAGGTTACAGCTTTCTTAAAATCAAAGAAGATCAAGATACATTCACAAGCTTTACCTCGTCTTCTGCCATAACTTCTCGCTGCATGTAAAACAACACAAAACACTCTTGTAATTCCTTCTTTTTTTTTTTTTTTTTTTTTAAAAAGGCACATGATAGAAAACAACACCAGTCATTCATCATATAAAGATCCCCATGACTAATTAATCATTATTTATATCTGTATATGAAAAAAATATTGTTTGCCCTACACATCCAATAAACATGTGATTATTATATCATTATGGGTAGAAAAAATAATTACTTTATATATAAAATATAACTCACAAATGTGTGATATCGTTTAATTTGTTCTTTCTGAAGCGCCCTGACAATAGTATTTTTATCCTACTTGAGGAGGCCTGTCATTTCCTGTCTGCTCTCAAAGACACATTCTGCTTGTACAGATTAGTACCACAGAAGTCTAGAAAGACAATTAACAATATGACTTTACCACGTGTTTAAACTGTCTCGGTGTGATCATGTGACACCAGGAAATGTCTAATAAAATGTTATCAGCTGCTTTGAAATTGTAACTCAGTGCCTGTTTTGAAACCATGACTAGCGCTCTTCATATTGCCCCGTATCTTTTTTTAAAATTTGGGTGCATTAATGTAAAGCCCTGGATTCTGCTACAGTAATGCATACTTTAGTATAGGTCATTGACATACCATTCATAGGTAAGGGCCCGTCTCCACCCTGGTGAGAGAAGCTGTAGCGTCCTGTATGAAAAGACAAAAAAACAAAACAGATGAGGTCTCAGAACAACGGGTCATGAAATGATTCCAAACTGGAGTAATGAATGAAATCGTCTGTGTGATGAGTTTTAACTCATCAATCCTTTGAAGTGTGAAGAATGCAGCAGACAAATAAGTATGTATTTTTATATCACATCTTGGAAAAATACTGACATAAGTCCAATGATATGTGTTGGATTTGTTGTATTTTCAGATTCATCATTTTTGAGAAAGATGTCTGGTAAATAATATGATGGAAATGATAAATGGTAGTCCTGGGTGTTTAGAAAAACGGAAGGCACACACATGAGCTGGCCCAGATGAGCGGGAGTAGAGCTGTGTATCATTGATAATGATCTTCTAAGATTAACTGAAAACTAAACTGAATTGATTTATGAATAAGATATTTTGTTGAGATGAAAGACTCTCCAAGACCAAAGTGCTGCAGGTGATTGTTTCTGTGCGTTATGGAGAATAGTGCAGAAATGTACTGTAATGAATTACCAATCTGAGTCTCATTTATGATTCTGTAGAGACAAACAGGATTAGTTTGTATACACATACAAAGCTGATTCAATTGATACTGGTAATGTACATCTTTGTCTGTGACGTGAATTCTTGAAGTAAAGCTGCATTCAGACAAATCAGCAACAAGGAAAAAATGAATATATTTCTACTTGTGCTTGGTATGTCACCTCATTACTGTTTGAGATACAACCTATCTGAGCTGGAATAATCATTTTGGCATCATTACCAAAGCCGAGGATATACACTGAAACTTATTGAATGACACCTAGACAAGTAATCAGACAGCAACAAATATAAAAGTGGGGATATTTTTTCTGTCTGTGCCATTACAGTGTTCATTATGGAAGACTTTCATTAACAGAAAAATAACAGATAACAGAACCACAGCCTAATGAATAACCATCCACCTTATTATGTCTCCTAAAAAATAAAAGGCAGAATTCTAAAGACTTCAACTTCAGCACCGATTGTGAAATTTAGGGCCAATACAGATATAACAATTTAGCCGATTGCCAATTCCGATGTTTGTTTCATGGCTTCTTTTGGTGTAATATTCCCATGACGCCACCATTTTCTCTCATGTCTGACAATGTAAACAAAGCAGAGTTTGTTCAACATGTAACTTATATGAAAAAAAAATCTGAATCAGTATTTAAGTGTCCTAGATGCCAGCATCATTATTTGCCGATGTCTGTCAACAGGGCCAATATCAGCCGATACCGATTGTTGAACTAATGCGTCCCAACTAACTGGTACTACATTCAATTTTTGGGACCCGATAAGCACCAGCGTTAACACAACCTGTTGTCTGTATTGTGGAAAATATACCACGTTTCTACTTGCTGTCACATCCATGCAACAAACAGCTGTACTTATCCAAAGCGAGCAGAGAGAAAAACTATCCCTTTCCTCAGCATTGTTAGTGTGGGAACCAACCTTTCAAGGAATCCTGCTCAGCCCTCATAATGTCAATCAGAGAGTTCTCCAGAGAGTGCATACTGAAGCCATCAAAGGACCGTGTTCTCTCCTGCTGAAAGAGAGAGAGAGACAACAATTAGCATCCTCACTTCCCACATCTAAAGCTGCAAAAGCCCCAACATCATTTCTCAGGATGCTAATAGCTAATAAAAAGATGCAGATAGTGTCCCAGTGGAAATCCTCTGCAGAAAAACATTACAAACAGATCAACAAATGGAGCGCAGACTCAAGCATATCTCTGCAATCAAATCTCATCTCTCCCCCTGAATATCACAGCGTCAAATGAGATATGCTACATGAGGAGCAAAAAATGCATCCTAATGCCTTTGCATGAATAGATGCATTTGCATTTGAAAGCAATGATGAGTAATGCAAACAAGTAAGGGTGCTTGAGTGCATTTCTAAATGGGGTTGTGATCATGCAAAGCTGCAGCGTAGCACAAGACTTCTCAAATCAGGACAAGAGGAAGGCCATGTGATTGGAGCAGATGACAAGACTGCTCTCCTTCGATGAAAATTATCTAGATAAGAGCTCGGACACAAACACACACACAGTAACTTTCAATTCATCCATTTAAAATTAAACTGTCACGTATCCTGTTTTTCTCAATAGCTTATTTGTTAGATTTGATACAGAGGAGTGTGTTTAATAACATTATCGTTTGCCCCCTGGAGGACACTATACTTAACAAATTTGCAGTCTTAGAGGAATACAGTCAAAGTTTTTCTCTGTTTTTAAGGGAACGTCGACCAAATTGATCTTATTTCTTATGGGCATGGTATCTACTCGCTCCATAAGACCAGACTAAGTATTACCAGTGATGTTCTTACCTGGAAAGGGTAGACGCTGTCACTGCGGTTCATGTTGTCTTCTACCCAGCCCTTGTGATTGAAGCCAGAGCTGTTTCTGGGAAACTTTTGAGGGGGGACCTGTAGGTCAGTAGGAAGACATTCACAAAAGTCTCCTGATAAACACATTTCATGATATTCAATTTAAAAAAACAAAAGAAAGTTTATTTTTCCCTGGGGGAGGGGGGCACACAGAGCAGTACATTAATATCATATCAAACACTGAAAGATCTGAGGATCAACATTAAATATAGGCGATGGCACTCTCCTCACCTGGTTGTTTGGGAAAGACTTCTTTAGTGGGGAGATCGAGGTAAGACCCGTCATCCCACCACCTACCCCCCGTCGATACTCTCGAACCCCCTGCGTGCCTCCCCAGCCACCATACGCCCCTGGGCTCCAGGAGGTGGATGTGGGAGTGGATGGGCTCTGGTAGCTTCCCCATGGGGAGGGGGGTTTGTTCTGGGCGGGGGCGAGGTGGGGCAGCTGAGTAAACGGTCCGGTGCGGTGGGGATGAGGAGGGAAGGAGGGCTGGGGTGGATGAGGGCTAGCCGGGGAGCGACGGTGCTGCTGTGGGACCCCCTGACCATGGGGGTGGTAGTGCTGTGGATGAGGTGTGGGCGGGTGGTGCTGGGAGACCGGACCGATCTGCGGGGAGAAACTCCCTCCTGCACCGAAGCCAGGCCCGGCATGGTGGGAGAAGTTCTGGAACAGGAGGGGCGGTCCGTTTGCGTTGGAGCCGGCCGGGCCGAAGAACCCTCCTACATCTTCCCCAACCACAGGAGACTGGGTGGACGGGACGGCGGGGGACCAGTTGTTAAAGCTGGTCAGTGAGGACGAGGAGGAGGTGGACTGTGCACAGCTTGTACCCATTCCCAGGCTGTCCTGGTAGTCGAAACCGCTCAGTACCGGGGACTCCATCCTCAACTTCTCCTTACCACCACTGTTCTCTAAAGAACCCTTCTCCAGTGTGCCGTCATCAGAAAGTGACCCCTCCAGCTGCCCTAGGCCTCCCCCAGCCTCCTGCTGGCCCGGTGACAGGGCCTGAGGCTGGGCCTGGACCTGCGACTTATCTTGCATGTCCTGGAGGTCCAAGGCCTTGGACTTGTCTGACTCCAGAATCTCATCTTGCATGTTACTGTGTTGGGCTACAGCGGGGAACAGCCAAGCACTGCCCCCATTGGTGGAGCAGGTGTTGTTTACGAAGGAAGGGGGGCTGGGGGGGTTTGAGGGGTGGTGAGGGTGCTGGGGTTGGAGGTGAGGAGGGATCCTTACAGGGAAAGCAGATTTGTTACCACTGCTGTTCTTCACCAGAACTCCAAACCCGTAGTCCCCCATTTAGGACACCCAGTAAATCTTCAGTTCACTTTTGGCTTTCACCGTCTTCTTTATCCTAAAACGTGATTATAGGAGAGGGGGGGGGGGAAGCACAAGGCTGTTACACTTCAAGTTTATCTGGCCCTCTGGAAGAAGAAAAAAAAACAAGCCTCGCAAACCAGTGAATGTGGTTGGGGCTGCACCCAGTCTGGTCTTGTGATGCAATCAATGAGATTAAATCATTGACTCGCTTAGCCATGGGGAGGCCTGGATGAAATATAACACTCGGGCAGAAAACACCCAGTACAGAGCAGCGTAGGCAGCTAACAGCTTGTGCTGGAGGAGCTGACGTCTCCAAAGGTCGTTACGCAGCTAGCAGCAAAGCTAACAGCTGCTCCGCCACCTTTCCATGTGCCCTATTAATCATGCAGATCCCAGCAGTAACATGTAAAGCAGGTTTGCGCAGTACACTGAACATTCAAGCGACGAGGTGGCTTTCAGCATGGAGCACCTACCGTGTAATCTTCCCTTTCAGCAATGACCTCCTCATACGCAACCATTTAAATACAGGAAAATGCTGATGACGTCTCCTGTCTGTTCTGGATCTAGGGTAGTTCCCTTCAGCGAGCAGCTAGGCTAGGTTAACAGAGACGGTGTAGCATATCTGCAGCTGGGGACCAATAAACCAATTTATCTCTTTTCATCAACGTACACACCGGCGTTACCAAGGACAACGGTGGAGGAATACACCAGGACATTACTAGTTAGACACGGTGTACAGCTCTTTACACGACCTCGTCTGTTCAATGTCACACAGCCTACAAATCCTTGTCATCATTTTTACATCTCGAAATAACGTAGGCCTACGACAACCGCGACTGCTGTACTAACGTATATACGAGCATTTGTTTTTTATGAAATGTCGGGCATAGCTACCTTCAGTTCAGCGTCATGACCTTATGGTTTTGATGTTGCCATTATTTTTAGCGTTTTCCCTTTTTCTGCATTTCCTAGGCAGCCGGTGTAAATGGTCTCTTCTCTCTTCTTAGATGACAGCTGGACCAGTCCGGAGATACTTCCGTCTCAAAGCCCCGCCCCTACCATCAGCAGCCAGCCTACTGTGTGTCAGGAATCCCCTCTGACGCCCCGCCCTCATTACATGTAATCTAGAATCGGATTGGCTGGTACGCGGTGAGGCCACGCCCACAGCACTCCTTCTCAATGAATGGCACATGCACTAAATACGTTCTGCCCCCATATAAGGAGTCCTTGAAATCAATGGGAGGAGTTCATCCAAGAAACATATGACATCCAAGCAAATTTTAATTTACACCTTTGGCCACGATTAAATAAATAAATACAACTGTTATGAGACTATGTGTGTTTAATGGTTAAACTTGTCTATAGGCCTAGTTATGGTATTTGCCTTTAGCCTATTCAAAACGCAAATCAGTTCATTTGTCTAAGCAAATATTTTTTTCCTCCACATAAGCCTATAGGGTTGTGAGTCACAGATCAAAGATAGATATAGAGATAGATAGATGGATGGATGGATGGATGGATGCATAGATAGATAGATAGACAGACAGACAGACAGACAGACAGACAGATAGATAGATAGATAGATAGATAGATAGATAGATAGATAGATAGATAGAGATAGATAGATAGATAGATAGATAGATATAGAGATAGATAGATAGATAGACAGACAGACAGACAGACAGATAGATAGATAGATAGATAGATAGATAGACAGACAGATAGATAGATAGATAGATAGATAGATAGACAGACAGATAGATAGATAGATAGATAGATAGATATAGAGATAGATAGATATAGAGATAGATAGATAGATAGATATAGAGATAGATAGATAGATAAATAGATAGATAGATATATAGATAGATAGATAGATAGATAGAGAGAGAGCGATAGAGAGAGATAGATAGATATAGAGATAGATAGATAGATATAGAGATAGATAGATATAGAGATAGATAGATAGATAGATAGATAGATAGATAGATAGATAGATATAGAGATAGATAGATATAGAGATAGATAGATAGATAGATAGATAGATAGATAGATAGATAGATATAGAGATAGATAGATATAGAGATAGATAGATAGATAAATAGATAGATAGATATATAGATAGATAGATAGAGAGAGAGCGATAGAGATAGATAGATAGATAGATAGATAGATAGATATAAAGATAGATAAATAGATACATAGATAAATAGATAGATAGATATATTGATAGATAGATAGAGATAGATAGATAGATATATAGATAGATTCTTATTCTTCATAGGAGCACGGTCGTTAAGACCTAAATGATCATTCTCCAACAGAGGGAATAGTATCCTTTGCAGCTGAAGTATTGCTGCTGCAGCTGCAGTATACATTACACAAGTGGGAGAACAGTTACTTATGTTCAAGCTAGAAAAGACACTCCTTTAAGAGACTCTTCTCTTTTTAATGTTTGTTTCTCTTTTTGTGTTAAGTAACACACAATGTTTTTACAACTTGCTATAACACCCCCACCCCACCCAATCCAAAAAAAACCTGAAAGATTCCCAGACTCAACTTCTGAGTCTTTGGGGGGAAGTACCCCCCAAAATCTTGAGTATTAATTACTGCTTAGTTGTGTAAGTAATCTAGTTAACATGGTGTTCCAGTTCCCCTCCCCGAGGCAGACCCACCCTTCATGTGTATCCTGTAGTAGCAGCACACATTACCCTGCCCTGCTCCCATGTGCTGCAGGGCCTGTTGGGGTGGTTTAACAACAAAACAGTGTGTCCTGATCTTCTAAAAAAACTGCCTCCTGGTCCAGGTGTTACTGTTTTAATCATCTAAGGCCACTTTCAGTAGACTTGATAAACTAATGGTGGCCATGGCGCTCAGGGTTTGTACTGGATGTGTATTGGGATCCACCATCTTATGCACACTGCTGCCTGCTATAGGGCTTCTGACGCTGCCAGTAACTCGAGCACAGTGAGTTGTGTCAGCGTTTTTCTTCTCTGAGAGCAACACACTCTGAGCTCCCCAGTGAAACTGAGGCTATCTCTTCTGGTTCCATTTATTTAAAGCAGCTGAAACGGTTTGATATGATTATTCAGTACACATTTATTTCATCTCTGTTGTCCCTGCTTCATGTGCATGCACACTCATCTTTTTGAGGCCAACAAGGAGACAAAGGTGGGTTGAACCCACTAACCTTGAATGGTTCCTGAATGATTCATCTGTGGAACGTAGGCACCCGGTCATTAATTCATTAGTTCTCACTGGAGCATAGGATACATGTTCACAAAGCACCCCGGGCTGACTGTCTCAGGTTTCTCTGCTGCACAGCCTCCTCTCAGCTCTGATCTCTTCTGCCTTCATATTGATAGGCTTCTGTTGTTATAGCAACCGTGAAAAAGCTGGGAGCTTTCTGGTCCAGTCGGCTACTCATTGTTTGGCCTGGAGGTCATCCATTTTTTGTATCGGTGCACTAAAGGGAGTGTGACACAGCATCATCCCCCCCCCCTCCACAGTGAAGTCCCATGAATGTATCACACAGCACATAACTATAACGTCACACCAACAGTGTGTGCAGCCAACCATGTCAGCCTAATGTTTAGTGTCAGCTGAAGCTCACAGTGCCCTTTTTATCTCTCTTTGGTATTGTCTTATCTGGACTCTGATTCTGTAATAAACTTTGGATTTATTGAATGTTGCAGAGGTTGATTTATTGCACTAATTAAATGTTGTGTGTGATAATGATTCCAACGTTTGCAAAACAAATACTTTTGAATATAAAGATATATAAAGTGAATACTTTGCAGCAATGCCATTTCTGTATTCACAAGTAAAACTTTAATTTGAGAGAGACATTTTTTATTTTAAGTATATAAAAAAAGAGTCCAGTCAAAGTGGTATTTGAGAAATTTTGTATTTCACTTGTGCTTCTTCAAATATAAAGTTCAGAGGATGAGATATCCAGCAATATTTAGCTCTTAAAAGAATGCAACTTGATAGTGTTTTTCTTTTCCTTCGTTTCAAACCTCCATCTTTAAAACCTCAACTCTGAGGTTTCTGTTTCTGTTCTCAAGCCAAAACTGATAAAACCTCTATGACGTCATTGTGAGGGTGAATACTTGACCTGTTTATTTACTTTAGCTTTAGCTTTTAGATAAATGTTACTGCAATCAAGTAACTCCCCTCATTACAGTTCCAATACTTGCACCTGCTACAACCATCTGCCTTTGTCTATAGAAATGGAGATGTCACCCCCTAGTGGTCATTTTGCATAACTACACCCTGAGAGGACCTTTAAAAGCTTTTGGAGAATTTGAAGGCAAATGCACTTTGAACTACAGAGGTGCTGATATTCCAGAAACTGAAAGGTCAAAACTAATACATCCTCTCCAGTCATAGTGGAGAATTGAGACACAACCTAACATGGATGTGTGTGTGTGAGTCTGATTGCCATTAATGGACAGTGTCTACACACCACACTTTAACAACACTTTACAGTGGCTTAATGCCCCAGAACAGCACATTGGTAGGTTTCCTCTCAAATCAAAGTGCTGTCTAAATGTTTGGTAAGCCAACGTACTGTTGGGACAACTCGTAAAAACGGACACCCTGAACACACTTTAAGCATTACATACAATCCAGCGCTGCTGACGTAAATGTTTAGGTCTCTACATAGGGAGGATATTTCCAGTCCTTCAAACTTTAAACACAGTCAGTATTTCACTGTCAGAGAGGAGTCAAACGAGAATGGGGTGTCTTTTAACTTGTGTGTATACTTGAGACGGCCTACTCAGATCTTTACTCAGTGATAGTTTTGCTTTTTTTGTGCTACTTTGACATAAATGAAAACTAGATTGACAGAGACAAAATGTACAAAATACAGACAAAACATATTTTAATGATAACAAGATACATCCGACTTAATGATTGAGTCCAAAGATACTTATAGGATCCTATGCCAAATGTTTTACAGGTGAGTTATACATTTCTAGACCATGATTGGTATTTTAAACGGTGAAAATAGTCCTTGTGCTTTAAAGAGGAAACACATGATGGTGGTGTTGGAGCACTAATTATACAGGAAACATGGTTAGTTTTATTTTTCCTCCCAACACATTAAAAACAGCCATTAAAGCCACTACATTATTACAAAAAGCCAAACTCAATGACAGAGCTGAACAGATTGTCACTTTACACACATACAGTACATTCTCAATAGGATTAGCTTATGTCTTGTGTCGGGATGTCACAGGAATCCCAACTTCCACAACAGAATACAAAAAAGAAAAGTGTGAAAGCCTCACTGATGATTCAAACCCTCGCAGCTTATAATAGTTTGTTAATGATTGCAAGGGGTTAAAACTTGCTGTAAGTACATCAGGGGGGAAAGAAAAGAAAGAAAGAAAAAAAAGCTTAACTGAGCCACAAAATCTGAGCTTGTTTGATTTATTTATTTTTTGAACCGGTCACGCTAGCATGTAGTGTAGTGTGCTCACAATCTGCACTTCCACTGCTTAAGCATGTGACTGGCCAGAAATGGTCAAAAGCCTGTGTGTGTGTGTGACCTGAAGAAGAGTACAGGGAGAAGTAAAGGCAGGAGTGAATAATCACATTTAATAGAAAAAAGTTGTGCATGTCTCTCTCCTTCTTGCTGCTCTGCCTCTCCGGGTTGCTGGCTTTTGGCAGGAGCCCAGAGGAATTCTCTGGTGGCCTCGGTAAATATAACATTTAGAATAACAGCGCCAGAGCCCCTGTGTGTGGACTTAACCCAGTTCCTGGGTCCTTGCTGCGTTGCCTGCAGCTCTTATGGGTAGAATAACAGTCCTTCATGTCTCTCCTGACCTAGGTAAGGGACCAGAGAAGAGGGTGGAATAAGGACTAATTTAGAGGGGCCACCGCTAGAGTGTTGCATTGCTCGTCTTAAGGGACTCACTCTGGTCCTAGGGAGCATGTGGGGATACAGGAGTTGGAGCTGTGGTTGATAAGTTAAACCAGGGCTTCTTAATTCCCTTTACAGGGTGACAGCTCTGGTTAACCTGCTCTGGATTCCTAACCTGCAGCGGCTCAAAACAAATCATCCAAAGTGCAAAAAAATGTAAGACTTTTGTGGCTCAGTGTAATCGTGAAATAGCTCAACAATAAATCTCCCCCTGACACAGTAAATCACAGAGAAGCGGTCACTGTGGACAATAACAAGTTTAGGCACCTTGATGAGTGAGATTTTTTACAATGAACTTGATTGAACATCCACTCTTTGCTGGAGTTCACAGCAAGCTTTAATCTTACATCCAAAACCAACCGAAGAGAGAAGAAATAGCATCTGACAGTTCAGTTATTATCTGTGAATGAGGAAAAACAAAAAAACGTCTCCTGAAGCTATAAACATGACATTAATGTGTAATGTCAGTGAGGATTTCTCTATTGACAATGAGCTTGAGTGATGTGATACTTTCTGCATCCAAGATAAGACGCATGTCTCGAGTTGCATGAATACTTATGAAACATAAAAGAGTCCTCAAAACTGTGCCTGCTATCAGTCTGCCATTCGACCGCTCAGACAGATGACCTCAGAGATCAGTCTTTGCTCTCTCATGTCTAGCTTTGTGAGAGACTTATCACCACACATGTGAAATAACTGTCCATATTCATAGTATTACATTTGCATCCTCTCTAAAAATGACGTTTCACTTGAAGAATGCACACGTCTGCCGGCTTTGTGGCCATCATGCACTACATTTCATATGTGCCAGAACTGGACTTGAAACCTGTACAATTTGTATTTAATCATCAAGTATCTATAATCATCACACAGTCCCCCACTCTGAAACAACAAACGGTGTATGTTACATATCTACAGACCAATGCGTGATGGGTGCAATACTGTGGAGAGAGCATACAGCACACCGTATGCCATCACCTATAGCATACCAGTATTGCATATTGTAGCTATATTTATACATGTTGATATAAATATAGATAAGAATATTTCTATGTACATTTTGATATTTCAACATTGCATAAAGAATAAAATAAATAATACAAATATAATCAAATCTTACAGTAAGTATGATTTGAGAAATGCTATATTAGAGCCAAAATAGTCCTAACAGTGGAAATAATCATGATAATAACGATTGTTATTTCTTTTTTTCTTTTTTTAAGTGTGGCCTACAGTCTGGCATAACAGCACGAGCTACACCTCATTTACCCTGCAAGGTTACTATGTGGGACTGCTGGAATGACTGGAGAGGGCGGAATAAGGACAGGAAAGGTTGGGGCTTGTTTCCTTCTGCTCACTCATGTCTGGGAACTTGTGTGAGCGTGTGTGTGTGTGTGTGTGTGAGTATGTGTGTGTGTGTGTGTTGATCTGTGGAGGTGTGCATAAGTCTGCAAATGTGGTTTTTCAAACGTTGAAAAGTAGGGACAGCCTCCCGCGCTTTCACCTCCGGATGTCTGTGGCCTCGGGGTCTTCCTGTTCGGCCACGATCCCGGCCTCCGGACTCTGGCGGCGGGGTCCCTGACTGCGATTGCGCGGGTGAGCATTGAAGCCCGCCTTAGCCGGTTTCTCCTTTTCACCTTGCCGTGGTAAGCGAGGATGCTCCGGCTCTGGGTGGGAGGGTAACGGGCGGCGGTGGTGTTCAACAACTGGGGAGCCAGCGGGTGAGGGTGCGAGGGAGGAGCAGAGGCTCAGGCTGTCACACAGAGCCCCCCAGTTCTGCTCGCACTGCAGCCGGACGCTTCGAGTGAGCGCCTCCTTCACCTCCTCGCCACAGCTCAGCAGGATGTTCACCAGCTCCACATATGGACTGAACAGAGAGACACAGCGTATAAGTAAATATCTGGAATCACAACACCTCTATGTCCTGAAAAAGATAGAAAAAAGACATTTAACCGCTCACCCTTTAGGGAAGAGATCCTGGAAATGGATCATCTCCACCATCACAGCCACATTCTCCTTAGCAGCAGAGCACAGGTTGTGTTTGATGTAACACTCTCTCTGGAGCTGGAACACCATCTCTTTAATGGACACACACTTTCTACTGATGCAGCTGAACTTGTGTCGGAGCCCGTGTGCCATACACTTCAGAGCATCCTTGATGAAAGACTTCCCCTGCGAGCGAGACAGTTGTAGACGTTTTTTTTAGACTTTCAATGTGCACACATCAGGAAAGGGAAAACATGATTATTGTTGCATAACAGTTTTGGGGCTTTGGAGATGTTGGCGATGTGTAAATGTGGCTGTGTGAGAACAAATCTGATGTCTGGCTTTGTAACTGGAATACAGAAAAGGGTGATGAAATTCTGCATAAATGGCAGTAAATCATGTTCCTCTTTTGCTGGAATATTCTGCATTTGTCTGCAAAAGATGTAAGTTCCTTGTATGTAACCCTCTACACATAGTAGGACCCCGGTCAGTCAGGCACTAACTTGGCAGGGGCTTCAGCCTTCGCTATGCATGAAAAGGGAGCTGACTGGGCTTCTGGCCAACTGGCTTATGACCCCTGCTTCTAACTGTACATGCATCAATCCTTTGAGAGGGAAGTGAACTTCCCACGAGAGGAAAAGAGATCATTAGAAGGGTGTATGAACAATTGCACTACTAGAAAAAAGGGGTTTGTAGAAGGAAAAAAAAAGGCTGACAAATGTGGATCAGTGAACCAGTGAAAAGGAAAATGGAATTTTGCCTCTGGCTATATCATTTTTTGCAAAAACATACACAGACTAGTTTTAATACCTGAGAGTCAAATTTGCCAGCGTTGTGAAGGAACGTCATGCAGATTTCCTGTAGCCCTCGTATCTCGCAGGAGTTATTCTCAAAGCACTCAAACACACCACAGCCGACATCCCCTGCACTCACCAGGCAGTGCTGGATCTCAGCTGGAGAAAGAGAGAAACAGGTTAAGGGAGGGGACCTTATCATCCATTCACAGCAAGAGACAGTGGCAGATTGTTTTCGGGCGTGTTGGCAATGATCGCTGCAATGAATCACAAAAGCTGATGTGGCGTATATAACTATTTCCACAGACACAGCGATCGTACTTGTGTTCATAACCTAGAGAGTGAGAAGAAGAAAAAAAAAGGGATGCAGGGAAGGAGGGAAGGGAGGAGGAGAGGAGGGGGAAAGAAGTCCAATTTCCCAAAGCTGAGGGGGTTCCTGCAGAGGAACACTTGGTGACAGATATTACTGTGTCATTCTGCAGCACAATCCGTCTGCACTGCTTAGCACTGAGAAGGGATGCTGCATTGCAGATACAGCCTTCACTACTTGTGCAGGAAAAACTCAAATGCAGTCCTTTGTATATTCTGTCTATGAATGTGCATCAACAAGTCTCTCATTTTTGGAATTTTTAAGAATAAATTGAATTACATAGGAAAATCACAAATTAAAAAAGGTGTATAACTATGAGAACACTAGCAGAAATGCACATTTAAAAAAAACTTGCCCAACATGTAAGTTCATGTGAGAATACTTCACATCAGCCCCTGCATATGTGCAAGTTGTCAAATGCCATTTTCTTTAAGTTGCAGTCATGAACGACAGGAATCAAACTGATGATGACAACAGGAATGACCAAGGGGAACATGAATGTCTCTCTTGTAACCCCAAATCTCTGTGTGACAGCATGCATAATGAGACATCTGACTGCAGGCTGGGAACCTGTCACAGAAACTGCAGCTCACTGTATGTGGCAAGGTATAGAGGCTTTTTTTCACCATTTAAGTTAATATGGCAGTTTGTTGTTTCAGTTTGACTATTAAAAACCCAACTGTTGACATTGGAAAAAAAATTTTAATTACACCAGTGATCCGTCTTGGAGCTAATAATTGGCGAATAGGAGCATTTTCCTTCAGTCTGAAGTGCGCACCCTTTGCATAAAAACAGTGTGTTTAATGCAGCAAACAAAGGATTAAATGTGACTTATTAGAAATCACGTTTGTCAACAAAGAGCCTCTGTTGGGGGGCAAGTGGAGGGGGGGGGGGGGGGGGGGGGGGGGGAAGGGGCCGAGCTGCTGCGGGGTTTGTAGGCACAGAGTTGAACTTTAGTGCGCAGGAAAAGTGAGCCGCTGTCAGCAGTGCTTGTTTTGGCATCACGGGAATGTGCTTGGATCGTACGAGCTCGGCCGCAGCGTGCATTGAGTTTCACAGTGGTGTTACCAGGGTCTCTGCTATGAAACCTGCGTTGGAGTTTGTCCCCATATTTCAGCGTGGGGAGGCAAGATCACAATAATGCTGTAATGTCGTGACACACAGGTTCACATGTTGGGTGGCAAGTCATGCTGGGTCCATGAGGGAACGGATAAATAAAAGATGTTTTCAAGGGGATTGCAGCAGTCCATCATGGTGTTGATGTCGACTAATCCAGCTCCTCTTTTTGTTGCACTATTTCCCCCCAAAAGTAAGCTTATTAAAATAAAGTCCCGTTTGCCTTTATGACCAGCCACGACACCAGCAGCCTACAACAGTCATTACTGCTCCAGGCCTACTAACCTCCCTGAACACATCATCCAACACTTAAGTTCGAGACAACATATTCGAAAGCCACATTTCTTTCAGAAAACCCACTGAAAAGTATCACCTATAACTCACACCTAGTGCTGCCGTATACATTACCTATTACCTTGTGCCGTTCTATAAATAGTTTACTAACATATTGGATTTCTATCTCTGAGTATTTACAAGGTATCATCTTCCTGTGTAATCGAAAAGGGTCACTGGTGTGCACCGTAGCGGCAGGATTTATGTGATAAAAGAGCAGAATTGATCCGCTCGGCCGGTCGAGTCCCCCCTCCAGCGTGCTTCATTCTGCAGCCTCCGAAAACACGTGTACGGATAAACCCCACGTAGATGCACAAACCAGTCATCTCAAACATTCAAAATTGACACTCATTTCTCACCTGTGTTCTGGAGAGAGAGGCGTCCTTTTTGTGTCGCAGGCTTCTCCGGGAGGCTGTCGTGGAGATCAATATTATCCGATCCCACTACTTGTTCGAGCACAGACAAAACCAGCAGCGCCACAGCCAGCTTGACCAACATCGCGCCTCGACTCCCAGCGAAGATCTGGCTGTGCGAGTGTGTGCGGCTGTGTGTGTGTGTGTGTGTGTGTGTGTGTGTGTGTGTGTGTGTGTGTGTGTGTGTGTGTGTGTGTGTGTGTGTGTGTGTGTGTGTGTGAGGGTTCACCTAGGATCAGCGATCAGCGCAGCTGCGGCTTGGTGTCTTATGGGGCAGCTGTGGGTCTGAGTGCATGAGCTGGAAGGGATGCTGCCTATATTTCTCAGAGCCCCGGGTGTCAATTTGGATGAAGGAGTTAAGCAGGTGTTGTCGGTTGGGGCTTCACAACCAATCAGAGACGCAGACATCCACGTCCAAGGTTTTAGGGGAGTGTCCAGTGAAAGTCCCTTTTTTGCAATAAAACTGGCGCCATAAAGCAATAGCCTGTTCACGAGTGAGTTGACTGTGGAAGCTCTGAGATAATCAAGACCAAACAAAGTCTGCAAAATCAGTCGTATAAATTCCAATATTGGATTTGCATGCATTGCAGTATATCTTAGCCTATAGCTCCAAAAGTCAATTGAAAGTTTTTTTTTTAAACTATAGTACTTAGGCTACAAGGCTGAGTATAATAACAGTCCAAGAAATATCAACCTCGTCAACAACTGCAGAAAATTGAAACACATAATGTCCAAGAGCTCAACTTAAAATAGAGTAAGCTTTTACTAATTCATTAATATGAGGTGGTGATGCATTAACAACTTAAGACTTCTGCAGTAAAGTCGAATATGATCTCTACAATTTTAAATCATAAATAGTCTAATACAGGCAAGTGGTCCAATCTAAGTCCTACTTTATATTGAATTCCAGATCCAGCTATAATAACTATAATTTCAAATGAAAGCTCCTATAAATAGATTCCCTTTTACTAACTTTTTTATGGGGGAAGGCAATATGAAGGGGGCTGTTACACAATTCCCAGTTTAGCCTGTGACAATGAGCTCTGCTAACCACTACAACACAAAGTGAGCTAAGAATAGAGGACCCACACTGGCAGGCTTTGCACATTTGGAGACGTTAGAGGAATCTTTTTCAAGAGTAACACTTGAGGATGCCATGTGGACTGACTGCAGCCAGACTTGCAAAGGGAACACAAAGCCTCTGTCTTTGAATGTTTCCAGTGACCTAATGGTGTTACTATACTCTCAGGTAAAGGGTCTCTATAGGAGTATGAGGCGTGACCCAAGATGGCACGTTGCTGGACATGACTGAGGGCTGCTGGTGGACAGGAAGTGCTGCTGATGGCCAGCAGGAATAAGCATCAAGGTGCAGGTTGGGCAGCTGCACTCGGGTCCTTGGCCTCTAGGGGGTGCACTGATACTTAATGTTACTTTCTTTGCCTAATAAAGTATGTTCGAGCAACCTCACTATATTTAATCCAACATCTAACTGTATAATTCTCCAGACAATAAGAGGCCCCACAAATACAGGCAAAAATACATTCCCCTAAACAGGCAGGTGGTACTCACTAGATGTTGTTGGATTGCGGGAGGAAACTGGAGCACCTGAAAAAAAACTTGGGGAGAAAGCTCACAAACAGTATCACTTGTGGTTTCCAAAATAAACAAGGAACAATCAGGGGCGTTTAGTGTCTGTGTGTTCTTAGGTAGATGTGGGGCCCAATGTCAAAATTCCCGAGACCCTGAGACAAATACAATACGCCACTGCTCAGGCACCCCATAAACGAACATAGGGAAATGTTGGACTTTGTGTGTGTGTGTGTGTGTGTGTGTGTGTGTGTGTGTGTGTGTGTGTGTGTGTGTGTGTGTGTGTGTGTGTATGTGTGTGTGTGTGTGTGTGAGAGAGAGAGAGAGAGACAGACAAACAGGCATCTTGATTGCGGCTGTCGGAATTTCATAGATCTGTGACTTTGAAATCTGTTTATCATAACATTTTCATTTATTTTCACAGAATCCTTTTCATGGGAAGCTCTGGCTCTGTCTGCTGGAAAAAAAAAACTTTTAAACCCAAAGCTATATTTAGACCATCAATGAAATTAGCCTAGAGCGGGAATTGGACTCCGCTCTAACCCTAACCAAAATGACGATCACTTATAGCTCTAAATATAGATAATTATCATCCTCAGACTGCTGTATCTATCGGTTTAATTGAGGTTTTTAGTCAGCAGAATAAATTCTGGAGGAGTCACCACAGCTGAGGAATGGGAGGTATTTTGGCCAGGACATAATGCAGCGTAAAAACCTCAAACCTTTTATATACCCATCATATTCTCATGGTGGATGTTGTAAAAAGGATTCTGTTTTGTATTCTTTTACAATCTTGTCCTACTTTTGTCTTCCATATTTAAGATTCAAAACTGGTATCAGCTTTGATGTGATTTTAGTATGGCCAATCTAATTTAACAAGGCATCACTTGAGACTTTCTTCTGCTCAATAAAAAAAAGTTGTTCCAGTCCTTGTGCCACAAATTGGCTTAAGCTTGAGGAGCACAGAACGGAAATTGCTATGCAGCAGTATTTTGAAACAAGATTTCCAGGAGGCTCACGCGTGGGGGGGGGGTACAGCGCACTGTGGCACGCGTCTGGAGATGGGCTTGATGCATCTCCAGTTGTGCCTATACCACAAACTGGAATCTCCTGCTCAATTCACGTCTGTTAAAATCAACCCACGCTGTGAACACACCCACGATTTGGCCCAATCAGTAAGCTGCAGTGGACCACAGGCTCGTAATGGAGTGCGTCACCGCTGCCTACTGGTGCTGCATTCAAGTCCTATGGGAAAAACTGCCGAAGGTCTTCACACCAAAACCAACAACTCAAAGGTAATCAAGTACTATGGCTGTTTAAGGAATTTAATAGTCCGGTTAAATGGTAATTTGCTTTGGCAATTTAACACAGAACTTAATGGTTTGACAGCAGACCAAATAGTGTTAAAAGTTGTTTAAATTCAGATCAACTCCATTCAGTCCAACAACGAGTATCTCATAAAAAGGGTTGCTTTATCCTTCTAGGCCTAGTATCTCTAGCCCAAACCATGAGGTCTGCCTTAACCCACTGGGACTGATATGTTTTATTTGGACACATAAAAACATTTGGTTCGGTGAGATCAAGGTTTTTGCTTAGGCTAGATAAAAAGGGAATGTGATGTTTCAAAGGTCACTGGGAGCTCCCCAGTAATATTTCTGCGAGGAAAGTGTTCTTCTGCTTCTTGCAAAATAAGAATTTTCTAGATAAAATGTTATGTTTTTAGGCCATGCTATCTGTTCAAATACTGTTTTCAAGATAATACTTTTAAAAAAAAGAGCATTCATGGTTTACAGTTGGTATAAACTGCTTTACAAAGGCTCAAAAGTGCCTCTTTTATTTTTTAGGAAACTTAGGAAATGTAATGCTAACAGTACTATGTTGAAATGATTTTACAAAAGTTTCATTGAAAGTGTGTTGACTCTTTGTGTTCAGTGTTGGGGAGGAGCATTGTCTGTACAAAATAAGAACAAACTGGACAAGGTTCTTAACCTGTGCAGCATGACAGACCAGTACACCCTGAATTCAGCATGATTACAGCGGACAATCTTTTTGTTTTGTTTTTATGTGCTGTATATGGTTTTGATGTCTTTTGTCACTTATATTGTGATTTCATGCTTACTATGCAAGGCAAACTGCCCTAGGAGTAATAAAGGATTCATTCATTCATTCATTCGTTTTAAAAATATTGAAATCCAGTTAAAGGTTAAATTTGGAGAAATGATGATGTGAACAATGTAAGGTCAAACTTTTCTAGATTATCATTGTCTTCAAGTACACACACAAATGTGTGTTGTATGGAAATTAAGTTTATTTTATCTCTATATCACTTTATTCTTCATTTTAAAACATTAACAAGCAAAACTGAATAATAACTGTTTGGTGGAAAAAAATACTACTCTTGAAGACATATGACTTTCAAATTTACAACTTGACTTGAATGCAAAACCCAACCAAACATTGGCACTGACAAAAAGAACATTCAGTGGTTTGAGTAACCAAATGAATTTGGAAGAAGATTTAAAACTTTATTTACAAGGATTAAAATAATTTTTGATTTCATGTTTCCCACAGCAGCAGCAGGCAGCAAGCAACAACTGAATAAACACCAATATTTAAAGTTTAACAGGACAAAAACAATACTTCAGCCTCTATAAGGAGCCTATTTAAGAGCTTTTATTCATTTAAAGATAATTGTCATGACCAGAGGGAATTCAATCCAGAATTGTAGATGTTCACATTTCTATCACTGGAGTCATTTTAAGACATCTTAATTATGATGTTTACACTTCTCTTTGACATCTTGACTGCATCTAAGAACTTAAATGTTGAGCAGTGTGGTTACTGCCTCTAATGATACTCATGTTTAGTCATGCTTCATGTTTAATATGTCATGTTTCAGATTTATACAACATCTTTTTATGTGCTAACTTCACATAAGGGACTTGTCTCCTCTTGGTGACACTGAAGCTGTGCAGTAACGCTCATTCACTGTGACTGCTGTACTGTAAACATACAGAAAGAAGACATGTGTTCTGAGTTGGGACCCCTGGGGCCCTGGCATTGATCAACCAATGAAACCACAACAGAGAGGCCTCACTGTGGTGTGTGAGTGTGTGTGTGTGTGTGTGTGTGTGTGTGTGTGTGTGTGTGTGTGTGTGTGTGTGTGTGTGTGTGTGTGTGTGTGTGTGTGTGTGTGTGTGTGTGTGAACGGGGGTCGCTTCACTTTGAGGGAGGCTTCTGTAATGTTGGCAATTTACAGACTTCATATAGTAACTTTAGTGGAAGTATGTGGATGTAACTCGGCTATCAGTTCAAGCTCAGTTATAGTTGCAACACAAAAACTCCTAAGTGACCCCAAAGACTTCTCATTTTTAAAAAAGTGCATTTTCTCCAATCTGATATTTTGTTTTTCAAAAGGGACTGCTCACACTGCAAGTAAAGTCACAGTCATAATTTTTTTAAGATTATTTTTTGGGGGCATAGACGGCCTAGCAGATGTCCCATGCCCCATTTACAGAGGTGGCTCAGGTTCAAGTCCGACTTGTGGATCCTTTCCCACATTTCATTCCCCACTCTCTCTCCCCAGAGTTGAACCTGTAACCCATTTGTTAAGGACTATATCCGCTCTTTATGGGATGCCCGCTCCACCAACTGAGCCAAACCAGTGCCCTGACACTCAGGTGTTTTCCCCCTGTGCATAGGAAACAGAATATATCCTTCTTTTTGGAAACTTCAATTTGTCCTGGTTCTGCACTGGCATAGGAAAAAAAAAAGAAGACAAAGCTGGGATAGAGGTGCCGGACTGTTTTGTAATCACTTTGGAATGTAATCTGGAATTTTGCCTTGGTGCCAAAAAGAAAAAAAACAAACAAAAACATAACAAAACAAACACACAGCAAGTGGTGTAGCCGGTGTAAAATGTGATGCCAAAGCTGCTGGATTGGCTTAGCACAAAGACCTTTATGTTCAAACTGAATAGAAATCTGTTTCTTCTAACACCTCAAAACTTACTATATAATTAATTCAATGTAATGGTACGAGCCACACAAAACTGAAACAGTAAAAATTACAATTTGTAGTTTAACAGTCTAGCTAGCTTAGCTCACAATTGTTAGCTGTAATTGAAGGTTTAGCAAACCGGCAGTATCAATCTTCTCATTAGCTTAAAACAAGAAAAGCGAACAGCTAAATGTTGAGTTATTTAATTACAGTTTTTTCCAATTGCTAACACACTAAAATGACATGCATAGCACAATTATTTAAACTGACACACAGAGAGCAAAACCTCTTCTCAAGTCTCCAAAAGTCTAAACACATTTTCTGCTATACACACATTTTGCACTTTTTAAATGCACTGAACACGGTTCTCTGCATAAGACACAACAATCTGACATAAAGTCACATGTTTGCCATTTCAAAACACTGCCATTCAAAATGACACTACATGAGCTAATTGGCCAATGTATGTGCCACCTGGCCAAACACCTCAATGGTCAATTGTTATCACTTCAATCAGGAAGTAAGCACTATGAAAAGACCACAAGTGAGCACCTCTTTTTTTTACAACAACAAGGGAAGACTTTGCAGAGAGAGGAAGAGGAAGAGGGAGGGTGAGAATGAGAGGGGGAGGAAGAGTGAGAGGTAGGGGTAGAGCTGGTAGAGGAAGAGTGAGAGGTAGGGGTAGAGCTGGTAGAGGAAGAGTGAGAGGTAGGGGTAGAGCTGGTAGAGGAAGAGTGAGAGGTAGGGGTAGAGCTGGTAGAGGAAGAGTGAGAGGTAGGGGTAGAGCTGGTAGAGGAAGAGTGAGAGGTAGGGGTAGAGCTGGTAGAGGAAGAGTGAGAGGTAGGGGTAGAGCTGGTAGAGGAAGAGTGAGAGGTAGGGGTAGAGCTGGTAGAGGAAGAGTGAGAGGTAGGGGTAGAGCTGGTAGAGGAAGAGTGTGAGGTAGGGGTAGAGCTGGTAGAGGAAGAGTGAGAGGTAGGGGTAGAGCTGGTAGAGGAGTTCAAGGCCAAAGAAGACAACAACTTTCAAATGAAATCAGAGTAACCTTAGTTGATCATGTCATCAACCATGGGCTGATAATGTGAGAGGCTGGACAGAGA